>NW_023595837.1:0-1472 GCF_014839805.1 Manduca sexta | reverse complement strand
AAATCAAAAAGATTGCCGGCTCAAATTGGGTGCAAATAGCACAAGACCCAGAAAGATGGGCATCTTTGGAGGCCTTTATCTAATAAGGGAGTCGCATAAAAGAAACCTAACAAAACTAACCATCAATTTAAGTTTAAATACCAAAATAATACACCTATTAGTAATAAGATAATCCTGTAATAATGCAAGGAATAAGTTTTTTTTATTTATTTATATCATACATCATGGCACGGAACTCTCTTAGCGAAAAGTGGGTGTCCTGGTTGCGTCTCTGCATACCCCTTCGGTGATAAATGCGTAACGAGCGTTTTTGTTTAATTATAAAATAAAGAAAAAACTAGTAGGCCATGGTTGACCCACATTTATAAACATAATAGTAGTATAGTTATATTGTTAACGAAGCGAAGACATTAAAGTTCAAAGGCTATAAATAGTCTCTGAAGTTGGCAGCTCTTGTTGCTTAATTAATTATTATTGACTTAACTGAAGTTAGTAACAAAAAATGTTTTGGAATGGCATTTGGTAAGTTAACGAAATAAACGGTATTATTTATGAACTATTGTGAAAAGCGCCATAACAAAAATCGATCTGCATTTAGATAATGGTTAATAAAAACTAATATATTCAACTTGCAAACTCTATAGGTTACAAGTTCATGGTTCGAACTGTCATTCTGACATACTCTTATTATTGAAAAACATAACGTAAGATCTGAGAAGTAGAGTCTACAATCGAAAGTTTACAGTTTGAACTGTCACTCTAGTTTTAAAATTTACATTAGTTTTACGATAACTGAAAGTGGACTTAAATACCACAGTTACAAAGCACATAATCGATAGTAAAAGTAAGAATAAAATATACAAACGAGGTTATAAAATGAAATGTCAATATAAAATTAGTTTTATGTTCTCATCTTGCATAATACTTGTGCATATATTAATATTTGCCGTTTATTATTATAAATATGTGGTTAACGCAATTAAAATAGCGGTTTTGTTGAACTATGCAGCGCATCTTAGCACCGAGCCTTGTGAATGTTGCAAATATGCATATCTGGGTGTTGGCGGGAATTTATCGTAGTTTGGTATTTGCGGGATTGTAAGGCGGTTAGCCCTCGACACAATAGTGTAGGATTAGGAATTAAAATGGTTATACCAAGGGCACACATCTCTGACTTTTCTAAGATTATGTGTGTATCTTTGTGAATTATCGCTTGTTTTAACGGCGAAGGAAAACATCGTGAGGAAACCTGCAGACCTGAGAAATTCTCTATTAGGAATTTTCGAGGATGTGTGAAGTCTACCAATCCGCACTAGGCCTGCGTGGTGGACTAATGCCTAAACCCTCTCAGTAGTAGAGGAAGCTCGTGCCCAGCAGTGGAACGGTATATAATACAGGGCTGATATTATTAATACAATTATGGGCGCTGTCAAAATTAGTTTTACGTAGGTGCATCTGTCATCACCTACGCA
>NW_023595836.1:0-1122 GCF_014839805.1 Manduca sexta | reverse complement strand
CTACTTGTTTTCTTTATACGAGCACAGCAAAGGCAGATTCGCCTACTGACCACGAAGACTGCAAAGTCTTCAGAACGTCGGAAGAAAATTACATTTTTTATTGCTTTGAAAGACTAGACGAGCTTCGTTCGCCGGATGGTTAGCGATTTGACCACCCATAAACATCAAAATCACCACTTAACATCTTTAATTACAAAGTATTGTTTGGTATTCCACTGCGCTCGCCATCCTGAGACATGAGATGTTAAGTCTGATTATGTCCAGTAGTTACACTGGCTACAATGTCCTTCAAACCGGAACACAACAGTGACTACACACTGCTGTTTGGCGGCAGAAATAGACATTGTGGTGGTACCTACCTATTGAGACTCTCACATATGCGAGACCTAACATCAGTAAACAAACTATAACTTTAAAACCGCGATAAAATCCGCAAAATAGTTTTATTTAAAATAAGTTTTGACATACTTACAAACGACTTATCGTAGTAATCTATTCTCGAGATCTCGGATTAGAAATCTTTTATTATAATCGTTAGAATCTTGTCTATAATTCTTACTATGCTAGAATCCTTACCTATCCCAGCTCCAATATACTGCGTGGTGATCCCCGAGGTGTCCCGCTTGATGTCAGGAACTGTCGCCAACCGCTGCAAGATCTTCGGATGCGTATGACCATTTTTGTTGTCTGGTTCATGGTCTACCGAGTGCGCTGCGTCCGCATCCACTGTTGATGTGCTTTGCTCGTCCACTAGAAGATCAAATACAGTAAGTTATTTTGAAACATTTGCTAAAGTTGGGAGCTATTATTTGAAACAAATATGAATGATAATTTTAATAAAAATTACAGATAGTAATTTCTTATGACGAACAAATTTTGTATTATTAAATACGTAATATTATTTTGCTGGAAAGAATAAATCCATCCAACTTTGCTCCCCCACCTACAAAAATGATATGAAAAGGAATGACGCTCATCTTGCAATAGTTCGTAAATAATTTTCTAAAAAGCTTAAAAGGCTTATATTATGTGATACATTAAATTGTTCAGAAGTACCGAACAAACTGTTCACGGAGCGTTCAAGTCGCCGCAAATTGGAACCGCCCTGTTCCGCCGGCCGGC
>NW_023595835.1:0-6000 GCF_014839805.1 Manduca sexta | reverse complement strand
TTGAAATAACGTATTTTGCATTTTGTATTTAAATACTTTTATTTAAAACTATTTTGTATTTCTACTTTAAATAGTAAAGTAACAATGCATTTGTATTTTGTATTTAAATACTTTTACTAAACTATTTTTTACATCTCTGAGTAATTGTAATCTCTATTGAGAAGGAATGGATACTATGAATTGGAGTGTACATACTAATGTTGTCATTGATCATATGAAATGGTTGACCAAAGCTCTAATTTTTTTTTCTGTGCAGCCTCTATTATATGTATTATCACTTATTATTTTAATACTATGCATGGAGTATGTAGTCCTGCACCAATGTTTGGCTAAGTAACACAAGAGTGTGATACAGTCTTAGATAGGTTATTCAAACACTTGTTATAGTGCATTATCCACACATAAAAAAAATTAGTGGGCCATAATCAAAGTGTAAAATGCAACAGTATAATATTATATTGTCAACAAAATATTCCTCAATGCGGCTCTCCATGCCTTATAATATAATCCTGATCTAGGTAAAGTTTACATTACAAGCTTTAAAAATTGAACACTTAACCATAAAATATAATGATAACCACTTCATAATGCTTGTATAAAATAAACAAACTTATTTTGTTATTTATTTTCAGGTAGGTTTACAAAAGGCGTATATGCAATATCAGTGTCAGGCAGATTACCAGCTGGAGTTATACGTGAAATGAAGAGCCGTGGATATGTATATAGATCAAGGGACACCAGCCAAAAATAAATATTTTATCATAACTAACTATAAATAAAAATCTGACTGTTATTTTATAAAGTATATATTAATTGAATTAGTATTCTTATTTACTATGTTGTTTGTTGGATGCAGTACAAATAACAAAAAAAATGGGATTAAAGGTAGAGTACTTCCACTGAAAGCGACTATAGCCTAGTTGGGTGTGGAACGGACTGCCAAGACGAATATCTGTAGGTTAAAATCCCAAGGGCACACACCGCTAACTTTTCTAAAAAACCATGTGTATAATATTTGTGAATTTACCATGCGCTTTAACGGTGAAGGAAAACATTGTGAGGAAACCTGCACATCTGAGAAGTTCTCCACAGGAATTTTCGAAGGTGTGTGAAGTCTACCAATCCGCACTAGGCAGCGTGGTGGACTAAGGCCTAATCCCTCTCAGTAGTAGAGGCCCGTGCTCAGAGGTGGACAAGTATATAATACAGGGCTGATATTATTATTATTACTTCCACTAAGTTTCCTGTGGTCCCATGTACCATTATAGCATGGGTTTTGCCAACACATGTGGAAGCTAATTCAATAAACTGAGGTTATACTAACACAAAAAGTATGTATAAGAGGGTGTAAAAATCTTTTCTGAGGACATTGCTTCACTATGACTTATGGTTTTTGAGTAAATATATAAAAGTCTTTTTATTATGTACTTGTTACTTCCTTTTTAAAACAGCCCAGTTTTCCATAACTAATAATAAGTTGGGAACAATTTTTCTATTCCTACTATCATAAGATTAAACACAAATTTGTCTGAAACTGTAAGTTTAAAAATAAATGAGACACAAAAAAGTTACAACAAAATTGCCAGGTACTATTTATTGCAACAGAAATATATGGTGAAATCCTAATGATTTCATAAGGTTATATTTAATATTTACATTCATCTATATCCTTGCACTGTTTCATGCCATTGTTGTCTCTTCTAAACTCTAATATCTTGTCCTGTTTAACAAAACTATTTCCATGCATGATTTGCCAGCATGTCACTGGGTTGAACAAGCACATAAAGTTTGAACTCTGTCAACTGGTGCCTTCTTGTGGTGGTGCTTTGAATTCATTTTCGGTGCCCAGTATATCCTTATCAATCTCTTTGAAGTCTATATTTTGTTGTTTCATTGCATTCTGAAATAAATTATAAAAATATACCACAAACAGAAAAACATTAGAGATCTCTGAATAATATTTTTTTTAGTACTATATATTAGGTATAGTACAATACAACATTATCTGCTTGAATATGTTTGGGTAAAAGTTACTTTGTTCACATTTTAAAAGAATTCTATAAAAGATGTATTATTATTAAAATTCTTCTATTATATCTAACTTTGTCTAGCTATACAAGCACAATTTACAGAAATGTCCAACAAACATTGCAGAAACTAATTAGCTTTCAGAAGGTGCAACAATTTTATCATTGAACATTTGAATACCAATTCATACCATGTGGGTTATACCTGTTACTAGTTTCTTTTTTCTGACACAAAATAATTTAAATATGACCTCTCTCTGTGTACACAGAGAATTTCTTTGCCAAAATGATTAGTATGGAATCAATAGGTACCTTAACACATTCTTGATAAATTCGGAAGATACTAGAGCACATAGAATCATCATGGTCACCCTTTAAGAATTTCTCAGAAAACCAAGTGTTAAAGCAGTCATCATATTTTTTCTTCAAATCAGTGCATTCTTCTCCAATGCTGTTCATTTTTTTATATTTAGGTGCTATTCCGGTATCACGCAAATATGGGACTTTTATTACATTTAGAATACAAACTGCATCTTCGTGCAAACTTTAATATTAAGTAATTTATATTACGGAGTTCCAATTTTCATGTACCGGCTGTTATTATGATAAGATAAAATCGATTAGTTATCAAAAATGAAAAAGATAACCTTTTCCAAACTTATCAATTCAATACAATTTTTAGATTGTGGCCAAAGAGATTATGGCTATCCTCTTTAAAATGACAGATTCAATGACAATAGTCTTTTATTTCATTTAGTCGCCGTCGAGCTAAGGAATATCGATTATCCGTATATCTAAAATAATATATTTTTTGTAGTTACGAATTAAAACTTGATTATTTTTTGCCAATAGGTACACAACTTTATTATATTCCAATATATATTTGAGAGTATTATACGTTTAAAAAAATTTCTTTTTAAATAATTTAGAGAAGGGAAATTATAAAGAAAAATACCAAACTAGCTCCAATCTGTGTAAATATAGATTCCTTTGCAATTTTTTTTTAAACTTGAAAGAAATTATAAAAGTTTTGAGGTTATGTTTGTTCTGATGTTTATGCAGTCGTGTTGAACTTTAAAGAATATTGTTCTTTCTTTTTAAGTATCTATATAAAGTTTATTATATATCAGATAAATAATTAAATAATGTACCATGAGTGATATATTAAAAGATACTCGTTTCGCAAAATATCTCAACGACCCGCGCTACAAACAAATACCCAAACATGAACGGAAAGTTAAAATCGATAAAAGGTTTCAGTCTATGTTTAATGACTCGAAGTTTAAAGTTAAATACACGGTTGACAAACGAGGCCGACCAGTGAACGAAACGTCAACAGAAAATTTACGAAAATATTATGAACTGGACGAATCCGAAGATGACAGTGATGCTGAGGAACAGATTCAAGAAGATGAAGAAGAGTCAGAGGAAACACCTGGTCGATTCGTAAAGAGGCCGAAAGATGAAGAAGACGAAAAACTAGATAATAAGTCGGAGGCCGTTAAGTTCGAGAATGATAAATTAGAGCGGGAAAATTGGATGAAAAACTAAATCTAGATTGTATGACTTAGACATTGATTATGCTAGAGGTGAAGGTAAGTGTATTATAGCTAAGATTTTTTGTGGTTTAATAGGGCAAAACAATAATTTATTACATACTTTATTTCCTACTATAATTGAATATTAATTTACAAAATTTTAAGGTTTGTTGCAAACGGACAGCTCATCAGATGAGGAAACCACTGAGGAGGAGGAAGACAGTGAACTTGAACATGAGTGGGGAGAGTTAGATGCCGATGCAGACACTACTGATGAGTCAACACGAAGGTATCATTGCATTTAGCTGTACTTAGTAACCTGAACAATGTAACACATTTTATAAATAAATATAATATTAAATATCTGACTGGAATGATTCTACTTGAGAAAACGTTACCCTAATTTAATTTATAAGCTTTCCCTTTTTTTGTAACCGTTAATTGTTTTTTGGAGCAATTAAAGATTTTGCGGATAATAAGAACTGGCCATACTTAAAAATTTTGTAAAATTTATTGATGTGCCTATTTTGGGTACTAGTTCAAATTAAAAGCTCTGTCAAATTTTTAGGATTGCTATCTGTAATATGGATTGGGACAACATTAAAGCATCAGATGTAATGGTTTTATTGAACTCTTTTGTTCCACCTGGTGGTGTCATACACAAAATTACTGTAAGTGTTTTAGATTCTAATATTTTATTCTAAATAAATTGTTATATACTAAACATATTGCGCATTACAGGGAAATTGTTACTTATTTTGTGGTAGTACAGCATATGAGTGAAAGGATTGTATACTATGACCAATATTCACCATTTGTCATCTCTAAATTATACATATTGTTTTACAAAAAAAGTTTAAATATAGTCATATAAATATATAATGTTTTTAATGTTATTTTAGATTTATCCATCAGAGTATGGTTTGAAGAGAATGCAAGAGGAAGAAGTCCGTGGCCCCATTGAACTGACTGAAGAGAAAGTTGATGATTTAGATGATAATGGTGGAAATGAAGAAGGTAATTGAGACATTAATTATTTATTAGAAAATAAATACCCATGGCCATAAGTCAATATGTAACTATTATAAAAGCTATAATTGGACTCTAATGAATGAATATTGTCATATTATTTTGGTAAAGAATCAATTCAGTATATAAGAATATAATTAGTAAATTAAAAATTATAATTCCATTTAGGTTCTGCATACCACATGGAGAAACTGCGTCGGTATCAGTTAAACAGATTGAAATACTACTATGCTGTTGTGGAGTGTGATTCTGTGGCGACTGCTGATAAGTTATACACTGAATGTGATGGAATGGAATACGAGAGCAGCGCTACAAGGCTAGACATGAGATTTATACCTGATGATGTCACTTTTGACCAGGTATAGTAGAAATTTTGGCAAACATCAACTTTAATTATTAGTGAAAGTATTCAATGTAACATTGTTAATCATAAATTAATATATAATACATGAGAGTCAACATGAGTCGAGATTAGAATGGTGTACTTACCACCATATGACTCCTCTTGACAAGTGTCAACCACCCACAAAAGAATTGTGGGTGCAATTCTTGCACTGCCTATAAGGCATGATCACATCTTTGTTCTAGGCGCCTCGTGAAGAATGTACGAAACTTCCGGATTTGACAAAGTACAGACCACGATTGTTCACTACAACCGCGCTACAGCAAGCTAAAGTAGAATTGACGTGGGATGCCACTAATCCCAACCGCGCTGAAGTTATTAAAAGTGCTCTTGATGGAAAAATTGACGATCTTGATCTTAAAGACTATTTAGCCTCAAGCAGTGAAAGTGAAGGTATCAAATATTTCATTATCTTTAAAATGTGGTTAATTATTCATTTCTTACACAATTATTTGTTTGTTTGCAGAAGAAAATAATTCAGCAGATGAAGGTACTCAACAGGAAAATGACGAGGATCCTATACAGAAATATAAAAAAATATTACAAGACATTGAAACAAAAGAAGATAAGAAAAGCAATAAAGATATGGAAATGGAAATAACTTGGGGCCTTGGTGTTAAAGATAAAGCAGAAGAGTTGGTCAAAAAGAAACTTACTGAAGGTTTGTTATTGTTACTCTTGCAAATAATTCACAATAAACTTCTCCCACTACATAACTATATTAATTACAATCATACGTATTATTTTAGATAACACAGAATTAACTCCATTTGAAAAGTTGTTGAAGAAACGAAAAGAGAAAAAGAAGCAGAAAAAAATGAATAAATTGAAACAAGAGCAAGGCAAGTCTGATGAATCGGAAGGAAATATGTCAGATGATGATATACCCTCAGACATTGACATGAATGATCCTTACTTTGCTGAAGAATTTAATAAACCTGAATTCAAGAAAGGTAAATCAAAAGGCTATATAGATAACGACATTGCCAACGAAAACATAGAT
>NW_023595834.1:0-13208 GCF_014839805.1 Manduca sexta | reverse complement strand
CGAAAGTAATCATAGTAGTTAATTAATTATAAAGAAACAAGAGATCAGACAAAATAGTAGGCAAGACACATTACCTTGTTTAATATACATTTTTAGTGTTATAAATTTAATTACACTACTTACAATAGGTACATATTATGGTCAATAAGTATAAACACATAGTGACACAACACGAGGCACATTTCTTAGAATAATGTTTTTTATTTTTGACCTACTGTTAAGTTAATCATTTGTGTAATAGGCCATTGCTGTCAATTTCTAGACTTGTAACATATAATTTAAAAGAAAATCTATTAAGTATATGACAATCTGGTTGATAGAATAGATTGAAGTAGGATCTGTTGGTAATGTAAGGTCAATTGTTGTATTAAAAATACATATGACGTAAGTAAAGGTAAACGTCCTCGCGGCCGAATACCCACCAAATGGACAGACGTTATTAAATCGTTTGCAAGGTGTTCGTTCCCTTACTGAATGCACACGCAGTGCCATGAACAGAGAGAGATGGAGGAGACTCGCAAAAGTCGCAATCAATTTTTCAGACAATCCATAACCACGACCACTCCGCCAGGAGTGTACGACTGAGAAGAAGAATGACGTAAATATGGTGATTCTGTCAAGAAAGTGTGGATGGCCAAATGCAAAATGGTGAATATGAAAAAGCAATAATCATTAATATTATCCAAGTTGCCGGGATTGAATACTGGCTGCGACAAGAAATTTTTCATATACATAATGATATTTTTTTTTCTTTAAATCAGTCTTAAGACTCTTTTAACCGTTTTTCACCATTCCCTGTAGGAATGGTCCCTCCACACCCACTTGAAAAATTCACCTGTATATTATAAAGTGCACGCGTAAAGTATTTTGTACCATAATTCTCTACTGAAATCACAATTACATTAATTAGGCCAAACAATACTTTCTATCCAGCCTAGATAATTGCTGACACGCGTGTACACTCCTGGTACATACGAACCGCAGCCGCGCCCGAATGACGTCACGCCCACCAGCCGATACAAACCGTCCTTCTCCATTAGCTGAAGAGGCCCGCCAGAGTCGCCCTGGTTGACAGAGATTAAATTAGCGTGACACATTATTAGGCACATTTAAACTCGTAAATAATACCTTGACAAAAGGATGTGTTGACACCTCTATATCACGTACAGTCAGCCACAAAAATAGCTAATTTAAAACTTTCAACTTAGTCATCCACATTAATTTTAATTTATACTTTTTGTTTATTTTATATAAATATACATACCTGACACGTGTCACGCACGCCTTTCGGATCTCCCGCGCACATCATCTCCTGTGAGATTCCGTGCGGTAATTTCCGCCAATTGGTATATGATTCACCGCATTTGTCACTTGGAACTACAACCACATCTGCTTTCAGCAACTTAGTACTCTTGATGTCTCCTGCAAGTACGAATATTTATCAGGTATATTATTTTTTAAATTGATGATGCACTGATTAAGCTCTTCTGGACAGTAAAGCAAATTAAAACTGCTAATAGATACAAAAATCAAAACTTCGAATCACGTTAATTCTATTTGAAACGGAAATGCAAAAAAGTTAGCTCTTCTTAGTTTTTTAGCTACAAAAAAAAAATATGGTATGGACACAAAAGTAAACATAATTCATAGGTCACTAGAAGTTTTGAAATATTCCGTATTTATATAGCTGAATTTTGGCGACTTCGCCCGCGTGACAAAGTTTCTCCGGAATAAAAGTCTTGTTTTATATTTTTCCGAGACAAAACATACCCTGTCCTTCCCAGGGTCTCAAACTATTTCCATACAAAAATTCATCGAAATCGGTTCAGTGGTTAAGCTGTGATAGGGTAACACATACAGAGTTACTTCGCATTAATATGAATTAAGTATAGGTGTATCCGAAAAAGGGGCCACTATTAAAAATACTTATATTTTAAATACTTACGAGTGTTGCTTGTTCTTCCCCATCCGGTTATTGTTAGTTTAGATGTCGGGTTTTCGTTTGAACTGAAGAGGCACACAGCATTTAGAGTGCTTGAAAACTGGACAGGTCTGTCTAACCTTGAAAAAACGCAAACAAAATTATTGTAGTAAGTCTACGTAAAAATGTTATACCTTTTTACGACTTTTAAAACGAATAAAAGTGTATGTTTAGACAGAAATCTAACATAGAAACTTAAAATGCTTTATCAACCAATCAAATTAAAAGAACTTGTAGTTCACACAACATCAACAACACGCATTTTATCCCCGAAGTATGCAGAGGCGCAACCATGGCACCCACTTTTCGCCAAGTGTGTTCCGTCCCATGATGTGATAGGGGGCGAGCCTATCGCCATATCGGGCACAAATTTCAGACTCCGGGCTGATACTGAGCAGAAAAACCCAAATATCACTTTGCCCGACCCAGGATTCGAACCCAGGACCTTAGAGCGCTGCCGTACCGCGCATGCAGTACAACTACGCCACCGAGGCAGTACTTGTAGTTCATTATTACTTATATACTTTTGTATATAAATACTTATATATTGTATAGAATTATTGGGACTATCTATATGAAATTTCTACTTCGCCCCTGAAAAAAAAAAAATTTTTGATTTGCCCTTCCATAAGGTGAAACTGGGTACACAGACTACAATAATAATGATTACCTCAACAACGCCACGTCATGGTATTTCTCTCGACGAGTGTAGTTCGGGTGTAATATAGTTTCGGCGACACGATAGTCTGTCTCGTCGTCCCACGCAGGACCCCCAATATTAACGACTCCCGCTCGCACTACAGATGGCGGTTCCCTTGGGGCGAAATTGTTTTAATTATTTGGAGTATGTAAGCACTTTTATTACAATATTGACTTAAGCTAATGATCAAATAGTCTGCAATCTGTATCGTTTACCTGTCAGCCGTATCGATGCAGTGCGCCGCGGTCAACACATAGTAGTTAGATATCAAGGAGCCGCCGCAGTCAAATCTGTATTCACCGCCACCATTATCGAAGCCAAGCGCCACCTGCAATTAAAATAGAAAATGTTGTATTTTTATTCATTTTTAGAAAGACTTAATATTACTTTAAATTACATAAATATTCATATTGCTTATAGTCTTCGTACATATGTTATAACTAAATGCACCTTACAAAATGATTTCTTATGTTTACGCGAATGTTAGACATTGAAATTAAACTAATTTTCGGATTCTATCGCGGTGCTGGTATTTTATTTTCTCCCGACGTTTCGAAGACTTTGCAGCCTTCATGGTCACGGGCGGACTGAGGTGTTGTTCATCCGTAAAGTCAAAGTTACAATATCTACCTACATTTTACAATTATACAACTTTTTAAATTTTTAAAATTTTAGCTGTTGGTGGTCCGATCTACGCAGAATGAGCTCACAGTGTCTTGAAGTCTGGCAGCCGGTCTTTTGGGTTCCGATTTAATTAAATGTAGAACTGGATCCCAGGCTTGTGCAAGCTTCCAACCATCTTCCCTATTGAAATTAGGATGTTTTTAATTTCAATAGCCTCGCGAATCATCCTAGGCAGGAATCGGTGTTCTTTGGCGAGGATTTGTGGCTTGTCTAGTCGCAGATAATGATTGGCGCCTCCCTCAGAGTGTTCAGCGACTGCAGACTTCGTCGAGCGTCGGTGTTTCACGTCAGCTATATGTTCTTTTACGCGGGTCCCTATATTTCTTTTTGTTTGCCCGATATAAGAGAGGCCACAGTTGCAATCTATTTTGTATACTCCCGGTTCTTGTAGAGGTATGTGACACTTGACAGGTGGTAAAATTGACTAATCTTCTTAGGCGGCTTAAAATAAGTTTTTATGGAAGCACGCTTCAGGATGTAGCCAATCTTGTCGGTGACTCCTCTTACATATGGTAATACAACCGGAACACGTTCAACTGTGGCTGGTTTCACTCGGTTTCTGTGACGGCGGCGTGGAATTTGGAGCTTGTTGTCTCGCAGTACTTGCTTGACATGTTGCAGCTCAGCGGCCAGGTGTTTCTCGTCACAGATTCCTTGTGCTCTCTGAAACAAAGATTTGCCCACGGTAGCTAACTGTTTTGGGTGGTGATGAGATTCACCGTTCAGATATTTATCAGTATGGGTCTGTACAGTATGACTTAAGGTCTGATTAGGATTACGGATGATTAAAACATCTAAGAAAGCAAGAGATTTATTGTGTTCTAACTCCATAGTAAATTGGATTTTATTGTTGATGGAGTTAAGGTGATTTAAAAAATGCAGTTACTTTATCAGATGGTAAAATTGTGAAAGTATCGTCTACGTACCGTTTATAAAACCTTGGAGTCCTCCTTGGAGGAGAATGTAGGTAGATATTGTAACTTTGACTTTACGGATGAACAACACCTCAGTCCCCCCCGTGACCATGAAGGCTGCAAAGTCTTCGAAACGTCGGGAAAAAATAAAATACCAGCACCGCGATAGAATCCGAAAATTAGTTTAATTTCAATGCACCTTACAAGTTACAATAAAATGGGCACAAGTTGCATTGTGTCTTAAATTATAATGTGTATTAGTCCCCGTCATTTATAAATAATTATTTACGTAGCTTATGTCTTACCGCTTTTGGTTTTGTACAGAACAAATGTACAACGAACCTTGCTGGAAAATTATTATAGATATTAGCAATAGGAACGAATTTCGCCTATAATTGGTGGAAACAAAAGGTATAGATAATAAAGATTTTAATATAAGTATACTTCTTTCATAGCTTTATGTTTACTACGTTTTATATAAACCTCTATTTAAAGTTCCACGATAGTTTTTTGTGTACAGAATATTAATTTTTTTACGTGATTTATACGGCATCGGCAGTTAAGGAAAATAACATAAACTCGAGATAACAGCAAACATTTGAGTGTGTACTATACTAGGGAAGAGCAATATGAATGTGTTAACATTAAATGTAAACAATTACAATTTACCTATTTTCGACATTTTAATGACTATGGAGTTACGCAAAAATGTTGCCCCCTGGGCCCTAATAACCTATATCACAAGTTATTTTGACAGTTCTTACTTCTATAACAAGCACGCAACCCGATTCATAGGGGTTATAAATGATATTGGCATACAGAATACAATTCATCGCTAATTTCAAAAATATAAAGTAACGCGGCCGTGCTACAAGTTTACAGTCATAAAGAATAAATTCCGTAGTATTTTTACCCAGGATTAACCCCTTCAACCGTATATAATTATATTAAATAAAAATACCTACTACAATATGGTTACGGTACACCATATTATACAAGGGCTATAATTTTATTTGGTCGGTACGTAGTTTTTCGATAAAGACATATTTATTTTGCTACATTAAATACAATATAGTGTTAATAAAAGATAGATATTAAATGAAACTTAAACTTACAAGATAATATTTCTCATTTCATAGGTCACCGGGTCGTTACTGGATATATAATAATCGAGGATGATACGATAATATTGCCATCATATAAACAGGTTTGTGAATATGTGATGCGAACTAAAACTTAATGGTCGTGAATGACGTCATATTTATTTGTTGTGTTTGTTGAAATAACACAATTGATACTGTCCGGTGCTCGTAGTTTGTATCTGCAGTTTAGTATTTGTATGTTCAGTTTCCTATTTACATACCGTTTTAGACAATATCGGTGGTTTAGAAAACCCTCGGTTTTCCTCAAACAACTGTTGCGGACTAATTGATAATTATAATTACCATATGTGGAAATTCCCAAGCGATGCCTCTTCACCGCCGAGTATGTGTAAGTCTAGCGGCGGTATCGTACCGGCGAGGATCGTTTTGCATTCTGAAAATGTGAGAATGTATTCGTAAAACACAGTTGTTGTTACATTGTTTTTTTAAACCGTTAACATACCTCTGTCAGTAATCCTTTGTGCAACTTTTGGTGAAGTCTCGGTTGCACCTGTAATCATAGATATTCAATTTAAATATAATTATAATTCAATTCTAAACGTTAATTTATAATAAGACAATATCCTAGATGAATATACAGGCAACTTTTAGCCGAAAAATAACACAATGGGGCAGTGGCGTAAAATGCGACGGACGCTCGGCTACACAGGGGCCCCAAACTTGAGAGGATGAATATCGATTAATTCTTAGAAATCTGATGTAAAAAATACTTATATTTTAATTTTTTTTTTCGTTATGTATATCATACTTTAATACAAATATGCAGGATATTAACTTTTTTTAAATATAGTATCCACCAATGTTTACAGTCCAAGTAATAACGTGCAAATTGCCTAATTCAAGTGGAATATTTGTAAACTAAGTGGTTATTTTGTTTACATTTACGTTTTTTCTTCTACGGACAAAACATTTTTGTTATCCTCATTTTATGTTGGAGATTGACCTGAAATTTATTTTTCTTTATAATTGATATGCCTCGACATTGACACAGTAATTAATCAGTACAGTAAATATCAATGTACCTATAGGTCCGACGTACGTAACAGTAAGATGTTCCATATTAGTTACATACTTAGTCATACATACATCGTAAAATCAAATGTATATGGTATTTATCCGGGTGCACATTCATTTGAGACTGACTACACATATGTGATTTTTTTGTAAAAGACGCTCTTATTATGATCTTTTCTTTCTGCCGAAGTATAAGAGCAAATTCTCATGCACACATGTATAAAAACTGTTGCAGTGTGCGTAAAACATCAAGTGTTTATAATTTATGTATACGTTCATAATGACACAAAACGGTATAGTATGTGTGTACCAAATTCTATGTAGGAATTACATTGAAAGTGATAGATTTTTTTTGCGGCAATAAACGCATAGCGCGTCCTTTATAGATTATAAACCAAGGCAAATAACACAACTTAAAATATAATTAGAAAAGCACAGACATTATTCAAAATTGAATATTAATCACAGATGTTGATCACTTTATATAAATGTAATTATTTAATAATCTAGATATTAACGAATAAAATGTACAGCCTATAATCAAAACAGAAATTAAACGGCGCAAAACAATAATTAGCAAGGGCGCGAACGGGGGTCAAGCAGACACTCCTTCATGCCGATAGTGATTAGTGACCGGAGTCAATAAGAAATGTTATGAATGTACATAGTATCCCATTTTGTGGTAGTTCATTCCGGAGTTTCAGTTTTTTTTTTTAATGGTATATGCCTGCTTATAATCTCGGCAATAATACTACATCATGCAAATTTATATGTCACAGACAAAAGATCGTCTGCGACATTGATATACTTAACTAATATAATCTGTTATGAACATATTGTATTTTATTCGATTTAATACATATTGTGTAACTGTTTATTGTTACAAGATTAATAAATTAATTAATTTCTCGTGGCGTCGCCAGCATGATTTTCCGGGATATAGAAAGTTGCCTATGTCCTTCCCAGGGTCTCAAATTGTTTCCGTAATAAATTTTATCAAAATCCGTTGAGTAGTTTTTGAACTTATCGCGTTCAAACAGGCAGATGCGGTCGATTTCGATGGGAAAAATAGCCTTTACCTTTCTTAGGGTCTTAAACCATCTACATGCCAAATATCCTTGGAATCCTTTAAGTAATTTTTGACCTTATCGCGATCTGAGAGGCACCCTGTTGCCGAGGCGGAGAACTTTGTTTTACAATACATTTTTTAGAACTTTTTAAGAGGAACAATTCCGTCATATTCATTTCTTTCATCATATCATTTCTGGCGTATGTTTAGCCGTTTACGCACCGCACGCAATGGAAAATCTTATAAGGAATATATTTTCCTAGTTTAGCAACATTTTTCATTGATGCTCTGCTCCTATTGGTCATAGCGTAATGTTATATAGACTTCCTCGATAAATTAGCTATCCAACACCAAAATATTTTTTCAAATTGAACCAAAAACCAGTAGTTCCTGAGATTAGCGCGTTAATATAAACAAACTACCTCTTCACCTTTATATAATAGTACCTATACTAGTAGATTACACTTTTTATCATAAGTAGTTCCATTCGTTTACTAATTACTGCCATTCATCGATTTGCACATATCCGTAATTTTAGTTAGAAATAATTCAATCTTGATCATAAAATTACCGAATTTGTCTGTTGTAAGAGGACAGCATACAATTTCTTGAAAACCATCGAATCCACATCTTTGGAACTCATGAAACCTTTTATTTTTGATCGCCATGTGAAAAAATTCAATGTAAGTATTAAATAAGTACGGTTTAAATGGGGGTATTTTGCGCTTTTGGAAATGTCTTATTTCGAAATTTATACATAGATAAGCCACTGGGAAATTATTTTAAATTTTGTGAAATCGATAAGTGTCAAAAGATCAATTTATATTTTATGTTTTAAATTTCCGCCCAATACTAGCCGACATGCTGCCATGTTTTGTGACATCATTCGATACAATAGTGAAGCATGGGCTTGGGGAGGGGGGTGCAAGTAGGTGAATACGTATTTGCAAGAAATAAATCACAAAAATAAATCTGTAACAATGGGAACTATCGACCACCGAGGTTTTTATGATAAAGCTTTTAAAACCCGCGCAATTGAATTTGTAAAAAGTTAATGATTTTATGCATTAGGTATAATGTGTAGATGCAGATGCACTTCTCTAAAACTAATCTTGTCGGCGCCCAAGTTGTTATGTATTAAAATGTTTGCAATTATTTTTATTTGCAATATTTATCGTATTTTTTTTTATATTTTTGTTGTATACCATATTATTATAATGGTTAATTATATCAACGAATGTCAACAAGTAACATATTACAGCACTATGTATAATATTTTGTATTGATTAAAAGTTCTATAAATTACTTTAAATCTTTCCTGACTAGTTTACTTACATTGGATTGAAACTATTATAGTTTTACATCAATATCTAACATTCATATAAATATGTACTTATAAGAAATCACTTAGTTTCTTTAAGTTCTCATATTCTCAGAGCCCCAAATAATAACAAGGAATTAAGTAACCGTGACATAAAATTCACCTTATTGCTGCTGGACAATCAGAAACCAATGTACATGTACCATCACCAGTACTTGAGCTTGGAGTACATTCATCACCAACTAAAAAATATAAATAAAATTAAAGTCAACAGCTAGATCTATAAATAGCATAGAAAAAAGAAATTATAGCTTTATTTTGCAACACCCATGAAAAAGTTTTCCAGGATAAAATCCTAATATGACAATAATAAATAAAATCCTAATAAGGATAATTCCTAAAATGTTAATTTAAATAATTACAATATACAAAAAGCCTTTACTTTTATATACAATAATAGATTATTGCAATTGCAATTCTTATTAACATTCCCCTATTTGTTGATCTATTGTTTTTTATGAATTTACAATAAGATTTTATTACATACAATTTTAATGGTTAATAGTACAATAATAATAATTTTAGCATTCAACATCTGTTAAATTATTATCAGCTTGCCTTTTGGCATAGAATTATTTTAGGATTTCCATATATTTCTATTTGTTGCTTTAGTTTGCCATGTTGTTCCACCTATTATTTAATATCATCCTCCCATGTTATTTTTGACACTCTTTTAATTTATCTAGTGGTAAAAATTCGATTGTCAATTTAATATATTTGTAACCCACATTATTTTTCTTTCACTTCTCCATATGAGCCTTTGTCATGCCAAAACCCAGATTCAACCGCATGCAATGTACTTAAAAGGAGTATAATGTTTTCTTTCCACATATCATTATGATTATGTTGTCATATTTAGTAAGACCATAATCATTAAAGACAAATAATAATCATCTCTTTTCAGTTTAATCAGACTTTAAACATAAACAAGGGTATACATGTGTGTTAAACACATAGCATTGTGTGTAATCTCTTTTTTAATAATTAATGTACATATTTCTAATGCATATTATATGTAAATATTAGCTTTGTGCTTTCCTCTATATAAACTTTAACTGTGCCAAATTTCATACTCCTCTGCCAGAATAATTTTGTTAAAAGGGGTATAAAGTATTTGCTCCATGTAGAATAGATTTTACAATGAATAGTATTATTTTAAAGTATGCCTTTTTGTTGTGAGAATTTATTTATGAAACATATTTGAATATCAACAATAACCTTAATATATAAAAGATAATATTGTAATTAGAAGATTAAGTTCGACAGTTAGTGAGAAATCTTAAAATACATTTTGAAATGATGAAAAAAATATTGTGATAACATTTTTCAAATAGTTTTTCGTTCTCTATACACAGATTACCACTCACAATATTTTAGGATAACCCATGGCATAATATAATATTTAATAAAGTGCGTTCGGCTAATTTCGGACTATTTTTCGGTGTGTTGCAAGGAGTCTCGAAAATATTTATTTACTCATAAAATATTTAAGCGGTGCGAAAATTTTATACATGAAACTGGTTATTATTAATGCTACTTTATGTGATAATTTAATCATCTTTCAATTCTCTCTGTGTAAGCTTAAAAATATAATATTTGTATAGAAATTTAAAACCCTTACAAAAGATCGGACCTTCTCAGGGTAAGTTTGGACTTCGTTCTAATAATGCTTCTAATGCTAGTATGATAAGGTCCACGAAATCGAATAGAAGTCCCAAAAATGTAAAGTAGAGCGAAATCCACCTTTTTTGTTTCAATGCACACAGCGCACCTATTCTTGGTTGTAGCATCAATTGTGGTATATGTGGCGGGGCAAAAAGAGATAGCATAGCCGCCTATGTAGCTTAAACTAAAAAATAACCATAGAGCCGTGGTATTTTTCCGTTATACGATCTTGTCCCGTACCTAATCTTACCCGAACGCACGTGCGATTTGTAAAATTATACTAATATCCGAATCTTTTGATTTGTTATATCTTAGTTATTGGTTTAATTTTGTAAATAAAAATGCGATAAACAGATATAATAAAATACTATAACTATATTAAGCTTATGCTGTTCTCAGAAGCAGTACCAATGTCATCTGATAACGAAATACCTACCGTTTTCGGCGATGATGGAATTAGTTATTAATAAACACAGTATTATATTATTCACCATTAACCACATCTTGAATAAAAATAAGTTTTCTACAAAATTCCTGTTACTCTAAACAAAAATTTATAAGATGTCTAAACCGGTTCGGTATTATTTGTGAACTTTCGAGCGCAGTGCAGTTATTTATGCATTTTAGTTCATAAAAGGTTAAAATATAGTGACATCATTTCTAAAGTTAGAAGATCCATGTATTTGTATATCAGGAAACCTAATGATCTTAAAGTATTTTCTTTTCAAATATAAAATACACAAGAGACACAAAACACACAACACACCAGACGCACAGTTGACTATTTGCAGTTGACATTTGACAGTGATACAATACGGCTTGCCCGAGTCCGTTGACAACAGTTGAGGTTGACAGCAGATCGACAGTATCAGTGTGACAGTGACAGTCAGAATGGGTTTATATATCCGGAATTGCAATCTGAATCTGAAAACTAATTCTTGTTGTACACCTTTCTTAGATTCAGAAGTGTTGGCACTTCCAGCCAGAGGCCTTATTCTCTATCCCGCACGTTATTTTAACAGTGCGTAACAAGCACGTAACACAAAGCATCATGTTTAGTACTATAGAAATTTGGCTTACAGAATACCATTCCACGCACATTTCTCGAAGATAACATGACACGGCCGCGTTACGCGTTTACACTATCATACAGAATAAGGGCCCTGGTATGTTAAGGATATGTAATTTCGGATATGGATACGGATATGGATATATGAATAAAATGATATCGTTTTCGGATACGGTTACGGATATGTAATTATTTCAGATTATCCGGTATTAGATTAAATTAAAATAAAAATATTATGTAAGTAATACAGTAGGGCAACGATTACTAACTATCATTTGTCGTCATCGTCGATTAATTATTATCGATGAACTAATTGGTGTACATGGGTGTTCGTAAAATCTCTGTGTTTCAATTTGAGATGAAGTTTCATTGAAGTAGTGCCACCTCTTCTCCGTGAAAAGTTTTTATCACACTGTTTACATTTTGCAAAATTACCTTTAACTTGATAAAAAAATGTCCAAATTAAATTACTTTGGACGCACTTTGTCCTTAAATCAATTTAGTACGTAATACAACACTTTACTTTATTTCTTTCACTTTACTAAATTAAGTACCTACGTACACCTAAATAAAAAAATAACCAACAAACTATACAAAATTCACGTAGCGCGTGAGTGGTGAAACAAAAATCTGTCGGAACATATTATCCGTAACCTATCCAAAACTTTTAAGGGATACGGTTACGGTTACAGATATATTTTTATTTCGGATATCCGATAGTTTCGGTTACGGTTACGGAGCTCTATAACATCCTTGCTTCTAACCCAACATTATAAAGAAAATAGAGAGTTTTGTATGGCATCCGGAGACCTCTGATTCAGATGCAGAATTCAGCAACGGATAACTCATGTATAAGCTTTAAGAATTTATATCTTTTTAAAATGCCCTGATTTTAATTAGCTGACGATTATATTGTTATGGAGAAGGACTTCAATTTTGATGTAAAACTGCATGGTTTTTAACAAAATAAAAATGAGAGACGCATTGTTAGGTAGTCAGTCGTGTCGTTTAATCATCGAAGTGAAAGGTATACCTGGGTTTAATAAATATTGTTTGGCCTATTATAATACAAAAAATAAATATTTCAAGCAGCTTTGTTACTTTAATTTTTATAGTTTTTTCGGAAACTGAATTTCTTGATATTTTTTCAAATAACTAGAATCGATATTATTCTCATGGTTAAAATTTGTGTAGTCGATTATAGTGTCACCAAAGCATCTCTATTCGCTCCTGCCAGCTGTGAGTTGCCTTCTTTTTGTTAGTTCGTTGTTGGCACCACCGTGAAGGTGTCGTAAAGTGATCAAAAACATTAAATTGCGCAAAATTGTGTTATTTCTATTGATATGGAATCGTATAAACACATTGTATTAGTTTTCAAGCAGTTATAATACTATAAATGTTTAAATATAGTGCAGTGCTTATCACGTCAAGGTTGCATACCTACTGGTTTGGAATGATATCAAACAAGGACGTTGTTTGCGAAAAGTGGTATTGGACGGCAGAATGACCTCTTCTGACGGATCAGGTACGCGTCTTGGAATGTATACTGCCATGAATAGTCAAATAGG
>NW_023595833.1:0-6032 GCF_014839805.1 Manduca sexta | reverse complement strand
AAAACGGCATAATAGAAACCACAATACGAGAGTCTCTATCAAAGCTACTTAATGCATCCAAGAATTATACACATGCAGAAATACTACAGAAACAACAGATCCGACCATTAAAGAACCGGTACCGGAGACAATCTCTGAAACATAAAAGTAGTCAAATAAAACTCCAGGTGCAGAGAACATCAGCAATGAACTTCTCATCGAGAACAGGGACATTATTAACACCTACACTCACATAGTTATTGACTGAGGTCTTAAGAATAAATTAATTTCAAGTCAGTGGACAACAATTACTATTATACGACTACACAAGAAGATTGAAAAGAACATTTTTTATTACTAGCTCTTCTAACCTAATCGATAACATAAGATGTACAGACTCCAAATTAAGAACGGATACATTAGCAACAGAACTGGGTGCACGACTTTCGAGAAGTGAACTCTACATGCAATAAAAGTAAATTAGGAAACAAGTTACATTGTGTTTGAATTAGTAATAACGAATTAGTTGAAGTCACAAATTAGGGACAGAATTTATTATTCCAAGTTTCTTAATCTGAGGTACTTTACCGCTAAAATACAAATTTCTTGAAGCATATTATTGTGGACTGATACATTCGCCACAAAGGCAAGTGATGACTATAATTGATTCGCCGTGTTGGCAAGTTGAAAGTCACTCTGTTATGGAGACGGTTGCCAGAACGAGAATCAGCAAAATTAAGTTTCATTAACAAAACAGAGTTATCAATGTCAACGTTAACCCATTTTTGTAAAAAAAAAAAATGATATCTGCCATCTCGCGTCTTTATTCAAGAAAACTGATTTTAAATTGAGCAAGTCTAGATTCGTAGCTTTGTAAACTGTGGCAGTGGTTATTCACGTGTGAAAAATGATACAGAAACTGCTTCTGGGCTCTCATACCAATCTCTGAATATGTTCGATGAATGACGGACTCCAGAGAGCATAGCAACATTCAAGATCAAATCGGACGAAACAACTAAAAATACGACAGAGATCTCGGGATCTTCAAAACTTTCGTTTGTTATAACAGAAAACCAATTGAAAGCGCAGTCTACCCCGTAACTATGAGTCGAATAGTCAAGTTAAGTCACGCGTGTCAAGACACTTCCTAAATGGGATATTATTTAAAATATAAGAAACACTAAGAAGACTATAAATCTTAACAGTTTGAATAAATAACTATAGGTCTACAACTTGATGTCAAATATCTATAAAGTCCTCGCTAAAGTGGTTCTATATCGCAGGCATAACCAAGACACTGGACCAGATTCAACTAAGAGAACCAGCAGACTTAACCGTTACCCCAGTGTTTATAAAAACTGTCACTGGCGATCGAAGCCGATGTGGAGACATGTGATTTACAATTACACTACTCAAGTACAGCGTTAGCTACACGTGTATGTTCCGCTTATATAAACAACCAGCACAGAGAGAACATGGCCAACATGGAATAAAAACAACTACAGCAATTTTCATATGCATTACATAATGTTGGCAACTCATCGGAACCAGGATTTGTACATAATTTTCGGTAATGACAATTTTACATTCCGTAAATTGGGCTCCGTAAATAGTATCGATACTGAAGCACACATCCGTCGCTACTTCTACCGAATATGTTTCAACTTTTTTAATTATTATAACACTACCTGTAATTTCTCGCCATATAATTACATATATACAAAATGACAATAACTGAACTCTAAACATACTTTTTAACTATTTGATTAAAACATCAGCTTCTAATGACCCACTAAAATCAGAAGACATCCATCTCTGAAGTATCATCATGACATGAATTCCTTGTGCATGTCTGCTCGATAAAACCACGGTTAAAATATTTCTACAACTCAACAGGTTAACAGAAAATAACTTATCATAAGCAGTATAATAGATGTCAGTCGTAAGGTTTTATCTGATATTTTACTTTTTTGTTCATAATGTTATTACCAACAATAAACCACCACCACCACCATGGTACACTTCAAAATTGCAAGAATACTCAAAGACAAATACAAATGAAATGTTTTGCAATCTCAGATTACCATTCCCACTGTTTATCAAAAATTGAGCGAAGGAATTAACCAACCAAGCTGAGTGTTACAGCTAGTACGGCAACACAATCCAGTATACCATTTCAGAGTCACCATATTGTACCTTTATTCATTCGCAGAAATATTGCTCACATATTGTACCTTATTAGTATACTTAGAGAGCATCAATTGTTCAGAGCCATTGGGTAAGTGCTATGTAAGAATACCAAACATTTCAATTAATAAGCCAGTGCTTTTCAATTTATCCAGAGTCCAAGTACAGACAGAATAGTTTTTTATCATGCTCCAAACCAGATCAGTGAGGGTATCTGGAACAGAAGATATGTATGTTATATTATATTATTATATTACATTTCTAAACAACAACGTTTGCTCTGTCTTATTTTCTTTACTCTGTTTTCCTAAATTGCATTTATACATCAACACAGTTGACTGGATTTTGGAACCTCGTATACCACAAATCACATAATATTGTACTCCTGCCGTATATTGTAGCTTAATCTCTTTATGTCAGACTGTAAGCTTTCCATGTAAGATTAATGAATTCACAGATATTATATATAGTTTATAATTAAATATAAACACTAAACCAGAAACAGAACTAGAAAAACAGAAAAGAAATTAAGTAAAACAGAATTAATGAAGCAGATCAGTAAAATAAAGCAGTCAAATCAGACAGAGTATGTTCTGACGTAGTGTTACCAGGTGTCTCGATGTGCGCGGAATATCCCGGTTATCAGAGTTCTGGAGACGCGTCCCGATTTGCGACTGATTGGGACATTAAATGTCCCGAAAATCAATAAATTTATCAAAAGACATTATTATCAAAAAAATAAACAACACATCACATCACTAGCCCTGTAGGTATAGATTTATTTTGTTCTGTTGTTTAGAGACACGACTGTACCGTGATCTATGATTCGATGTTAAAACAGAAATTGCAATGAAAACCAACATTAGCATGACCTGCAGTATTTTTTTTTGTGTTTCGACCTTCAACCTGGATCCCGATTTGTTTTACCTGTTGCCCGATTTCAAACAAATAGGACCTAGTAACACTAATCAGAATGCTCATGGCTACAGACGGAATATGATCAGAAGGCTCATGGCCACAGACAGAATATGATCAGAATGCTCATGACTACAGACAGAATATGATCAGAATGCTCATGGTTACAGACAGAATATGACCAGAATGGTCATTGCTACAGACAGAATATGATCAAAATGGTCACGGCTGCAGATAGAATATTATCAAAAGGCTCACGGCCACAGACAGATTAGATTAAATAAAATAAACAGTTACGCACGTTCGCATTGTCAGCCTGAAGTGTTGCACCACTAATTTGACTTCACATGACTCCAGTCATTCCTGTCTCCAATGATTTAGTTTATAAGAAAACACCCTCTCTAGTGAGCCAAGCAGCAGGCATAACGAAGTTTTTGTTATGAATGTCGTTAATCGTACTAATGTGCAGACATCAATTCCATATGCATTCCCAACATATTTACTTCAACAGACGTAGACGTTGCCATGGTAACTAAAAATCTGAGAATCTGGTAATTTTAATTTTGGCATTCAATGATTCATCACAGATTTATTCCGATAGTTCTCTTCACATTCGAATTCAATGTAACTTCAAATTATCATTTGTATAATCCCACTTCTGAATGTAAAACGCTCTTTTTACAGTAAACATTATATTAGCAAAATAATTACAGAATACAATTTTAGACATTCTTTGACAACGTCCGAGGCCAGAGAGAATAATAATCGAATAGTCGCCGCGTGAGATATCTTCTCTTCTGCCAGCCTGCCCGCGCAGCCGAATACTTCCGGAAACGCCCGATGTCATCGGCTAGGATAGCGGCGCGTAACATAAATATTCATTTCTACTGTATTATCCAACCCTCTAATACTGCTATTGTAAAGCCGCAATGAATCAGCTACAAGAAATATTATTATCAATTTACCTCTATGCTATTTTTGTCCGGCCCGTATGAGTGCAGTTGAATCACTAGCAATCTTCGCGCTTGTTACTGGATAATTGACCTATTTACTTTCGCATTCGATCGAAATTACAATGCACTATGTGTGTGTGACGTCACATCACTTGAGTTGTATTGTACATTAGGCGAGTACATACAAGACTCGTTAGCTCAGTAGGTAAGAGCGCCGATATAAACATACGCTTGACCATCGGAGGGCGGATGTTCAAATCCTTCACGAGTCAGTCTTTTTCATACCTCATACAATGACCCTTGGTCTGCACAATGTTAACTGTAACTCGAGTTAGGTTCCAAAAAACTCAGAAAAAGTTCGTTTTGGTTTAACATTATTTACAGTTTGAATTACAAAGCATCAGGCAGGCGGCCGGTCGGTAAAGCTGATCGGGATAGCAACACGCGTGTCATTTGTTTTCTAAGTATTGTCGCACTAAACTATAAATTCAGAACGGAATATTGACAAAAATGAGTATCAGTCTCATCAGAATGTGATGTTGTAGCTGCAGTGGGGTAGTCGTCCTTATTGCCTTGTGTCAAAAGCTATTATGCATAATACGGGTATGGTTTAATATTTACCAAGATTTGCGGCTTTGCCTGCGTGAAAAAGCTATCCCGCTACAAAAGTTTCAGAAACACTATATACCCATTTATTGCCCAACTATTTTAAAAAATAAATTAAATGTTGTAATGGCCCTGAATCACTGTAGCGATACATAGCACTAAAGATACGACGTCAGTGCCATAATTTAAAAAATGTGGTAGAAAATTCCATTATTACCCACGGGGGAAAATTACCGGAGCAAAAGTAGCTTATGTGTTAATCCAGGACATGGTATATCAGTGTGTAAAATTTAATTCAAATCCGTTACGCTGTAAATGCCTTTTCTTCCAACAAACATTTAATGCCACAAAAATTACTTAGTCGCAGTTCAGAGTCATGAAGTAATCGGTGTGATACCCCCGTACCTCGGAAAGCACGTGAAGCCATTGGTCCTGCGCCTGATCTCTCCGATCATATCGGATCGACGTCTCACCGGACTATGAGAGTGAAGGAACAGAGAGTGCTTGTGTATTGCGCACACACTTGTGCACTATAATATCTCCTGCGTGGCTGATTTCCGTTGATATTGGCCTCCGTGGCCAAATTCGTCTTTGAGGGATTCATTCATTCATTTCGGCATGTATGTTGGGGCCAATCACTCTAGTAACAAGAGACGAGTCTATTATTGCTATTTACTGGATACTTTTCAGTGCTAACACAAAACATAAATTCTCGATATCACTTTTCCCAACCTGGGTTTCGAAGCCGATTCCTTAGCTCACCAGTAAAAACGCCACCGAGACGATCAGCTTGACGTTGCAATATCAATTTAATTTGTTTTGATAAAATAATTTATTTTCGTGTGAGGAACACAATTTCGTACACGCTGAATCATTCCGATAGCGTCCGTTACCGGATAATCGACCTATTTGCTCGTGCATTCGATTGAAATTACAACGCAATATGTTTGCATGACGTCATACCACTGGAGCTGTATTGTATATTAGTCGGCTATGTTCAAGACTCGTTAGCTCAGTAGGTAAGAGCGCCGATATAAACATTTGCTTGACCATCGGAGGGCGGAGGTTCAAATCCTTCACGAGTCAGTCTTTTTTCCTTTGTATTAGCACAATCCCTGAAAACTTTTTAGTGTAAATAACACGAAATAACTCTGCATTGATGTTCAAAGGGAAACATTTCTTTGTACAACTAGTAGTTTCGGAAGAACGTCCCTGGGCAGACAAAACCATTCCCGCTACAAAATTCCGAAATCACTGGACCGATCCATAGCGCCATGTGACATCAGCGCCATCAACCTAAAAGCCAGATTCTAAATTATATTTTCCACGCGAACAAATTACCAGGGACAAAGTAGGCCCCATGTCAATTGTCAATCGAGGAAATGTCGTATC
>NW_023595832.1:0-12957 GCF_014839805.1 Manduca sexta | reverse complement strand
GAAGGTCTTTGTAGCCAGTGTAACTAATGGACGTAATGAGACTTAACATCTCACGTCTCAGGATGGCGAGCGCAGTGGAATACCAAACAATATCTTGTATTTCAAGGTGTTGGATGGTGTTTCTGCTGTTTATGGGCGGTCGTATCGCTTACCATCAGGCGAACGGGAAGCTAGTCTCACCATTCACAGCAATAAAAAAATAAGCACATAAAAAAAGAAAGAGTTTGGATTAACTGGCTATTTGCAATTGAATTGGGGAACAGACTCCTGACTCTCTTTAGAACACGTTGCTTCCCAAGAATATTATATTAAGTAGCTATATTAAATAGGAAGGTATAACTATTTCTTATGCTTACGCGAATAGACACTGAAACAACACTATTTTCACAGATTTTATCATGAATTTCATATGATCATTTTCTCCCTACATTTCGAAGACTTTACAGCCTCCAGTCTGCAGACATTATCTCAATATCATTTAACTCAGGGATCGAATCCGGGACTTCAGCGTAGTAATACGACTGCGAGGTAGTCTTTTATACAGCTTGACAATGGGTCATCAGTGGTTTAACATCGGGTCGCGGGCTTATTTCCAGCCCCGACTACCTTCTCTTCTGATTGTGTCAACTTGTAAAGGTACGAGTTATTGAAAAAGATACCGTAAAGTTATTTACTTAGGGATGTTTTTAAATCTGTGCTGTCAATCCTTTTGTGTAGTGTTTTATATAACAAAGTTATATTACATGATCTGGTAAGCAAGAGCAGCATATTTCTGGCGACTGTTGGAGCCACCGATATATATGTACTACGTACTAGATTTGGCGTTCCGAACATTCACTGTGTTCAACTGAATTGAACTGCAATCCATGCAACTACTTTAGTTTGGTGTTAGTATTGGCAGCTTGTTTGTGTACGGAGTGGCGCTCATTAATAAGAACGAGTTTAAGTGTAAACCTGGATTTGGATAAATATATTAGTCAATAAGTAAAATTATTTGTTGTTCAAGTGAATAAATAGGTTATAACAGTGACGTTTTGGTTGTCATTTTAGTTCAGATTTTGAACAAATAGTTTATATGGACGTTCGTGTCTATAGAATATATGTCAATGTGGATAAGTTTATTTTGATTCGAAAACAGATCAATTAAAGACTAGGATCAATAATAGCTTAATTGACGCGAAGATTCGGGTTGTAATTTGAGGGATTTTTCTTTATTTTTAACGAGGGACACCATACTAAAGAAGTTGTATGGACTGCAGTTCAATTCAGTTGAACACAGTGAATGTTCGCAACGCCAAATCTAGTACGTAGTACATGTATGATGCTTACCCATATGTACGAAGTGGTATATTCTTATAAATAATATTTACAGTCGCACGAAGCGCGCCTTGCGGTTAATTTAGGCTAAACGGAGGGTTGCGACGGCTTAATGTTTTAATTTAGCGGGACCACGCGCGTTATAAAAATATTCTAATACGTTTTTTTGCGTGCCATTTTAATATTGTGGATATTAAAGAAATAATTTTAGTGCAACTGTCGCACAGAACAGACAATACCGGCATGGTGTTTTCGCCCGAATTCCAAAGTATACAGTGTGTCAACGCCTTCGTGGTGCACGAAGTGGCGTTCCAGGATATCTGTGTTTTGGGCTATAACTGACCAGCATAATTGTGTCAACTAGCGAGAGACTCTATATTTTAGGCGCCAGTCATAGCATCAGGTGCAATGAGGAGTGGGTTCGCTTATTCGTATAAAAAAAAGGTTTTTATTTAAAGGAATTATTATGATTTGTTGTAAGTAATTGGTATGTATGTTCTGAGTTATTTATAAAATTAAGTAAAAAGATGTGTTATTCACACGAGTGTTTATTTCAGAGTAAATATGTAAACTAGGCAAACAACAAAACAATAACATTCAAATATTTACAAAAATAGAACACATAAAAATATTGGTCACATCAAAGGTTACATTCTACAACATGATTCATAGACTGTATCAAGAAATTACGAGATTACACCGAAAACAATTGATATGAGAATAGAATGTAGCAGAAGGTTGTCTTGGATTTTGTCTGTTTTCGAACTGCTGTATATTTGTATTAAATGATTGTGACCTAAAAAAAAAATATTTTATCTTTCGAGGACCAAAAACTAGGACCTATTCTCTTTTGGTCCTAAACTAGGGTACAATCGTATGGAAAATATTTGTACACATCTATTACAAGCCTGTTATAATATCAGCCCTGTATTATATACTGTCCCACTGTTGGGCACGGGTCTCCTCTACTACTGAGAGGGATTACAAGCCTGTAGAATACTAAGAATTGATCGCGGGACCTTTCCGTTTCTCTAAGCTATGATAACAATAAAACAAGATTTGAAAATGAATTGTTGGAAAAAACAGTTAAAACTACAAGGCTGCGAACGCTCAAACTTTCAACTATAACGTATAAGTGGGACACTTGAAACTTGCACAACTTTTACCCGGCAATATTAATATGGGGTCCCGTGGGCTCAAGTTACGGGAGATTAGCGATTAACATTTAAATTAAATGAAATTGTTTATTAAAAACAGACTTACGGAGACTTAATTCTACTTAAAATAAATTTGTATAAACGTACAAGATCCTTAAAACTAGAATTTCCAGGGGTACCTAAACTAGGCAAAGCCTGTCTTGAGCTACAAAACTGCACTTTTTACAAGTTTTTATTATAATGATTTATGTTTACGCAAATGTTAGACATTAAAATTTAAAAAAAAATTCGGAGTCTAATATAATTTCAATAGGGAAGATGGTGGGAAAGTTGCACAAGCCTGGGATCCAGTTCTACATTTTATTAAATCGGAACCCAAAAGACCGGCTACCAAACTTCAAGACACTGTGAGCTCATTCTGCGCAGATCGGACCACCAACAGCTAAAATTAAAAAGTTGTATAATTGTAAAATGTAGGTAGATATTGTAACTTTGACTTTGCGGATGAACAACACTTCAGTCCCCCCCGTGACCATGAAGGCTACAGTCTTCGAAACGTCGGAAGAAAACTAAAATATTAAAACCGCAATCCGAAAAATAGTTTAATTTAAAGTTTTTATTATATTATGTGTTTTTAGTGTTTGAGTGAGTATGGTCGTACAATCCAAGCAGTAAAGCGAAAGTTTGGTTATGTTTCAGTTAGGGGCCGTTCAAGTATTACGTAACGTAACTTGGAAGGGTGGGTGGTCTTGTCTCGTTACGATGCGTTACAGGGGCGGGAGGGGGCATTCGTACAACGCGTTATATAACATTGTTTTCTTATTTTAAAGCAAAATCAAAGGTATTTTAGCGACTTCCCGATACTTTGCGTGACATAATCAAAATATAAAGAAAATAATAGAAAAAAAAGTCACTTTAGAGTTACGTAACTTTTGGTGAGGGGACGGGGGCGTACAGGAAAACGTTACGGTGCATTACATAGGAGGTAGGGGGGTTAAAAAATCTTAAAAAAATTGCGTTATTAATACTTGAACGGCCCCTTAAACAGATTAGTAATGCAATTAGTACACAACGTAGGCCACTATGGCTTGTTTTTGTAATACCGTCTGTACGGTGGTTGTTATCTGGGCGTATAAAAAAATATCCTACCATAACCATACAAGTAACATTGCATGCTAGGCGGTACAACTTCTCGTTGGTACACACACAATATCACGCATTTATCCCTGAAGGGGTACGCAGAGGCGCAACCAGGGCACACACTTTTCGCCAACTGTTCCGTCCCATGATGTGACAGGGGGCGAGCATATCGCCATATCAGGCATAAATTCCAGACTCCGGGCTGACACAGCAGAAAAACTCAAATATCACTTTGCCCGACCCGTTATCGAACCCAGGACCTCAGAGCGCTGCCGTACCGCGCATGTAGTACAACTACGCCACCGCGGCAGTTAATACTTCTCGTTCGTACTGTATATAAAGTCGCTTTTGCCTCTCCCTTGGCCTGTTCTCAACGTTGCCAACTTAAAGGAGCCTTCGAGTCTCGAAGCGCGTGAGGTGCCTCTAAGATGGCTGTTTATTCTGCACTTGTAATGCTCATTTTTTCCTGTCGCCCATTACTAGTGATCAGTTATTAATGGACTAGGGACGGTAAACGGGCTTGTTTTAACAAAATCGATATAGACTGTAGTTTTTGTATAAACATGAATTTTATAAATGAAAATTATTAGCTCGTATTCGATGTAGATTCCTTTATGGAAAGGGAATTGAATCAGCCATCTAATGGTTAGTATATCGCGGCTCATAAATGCCTGTAATAAGTATCTTATATATGTTGTTCAATTTCTTATAAGGGAAAATGTTAGTACTAATTTCATTTGGAAAAATGGCGAGAGCTTAGTTGGGAGTGGAACGGACTGCCGAGACGAAGGACCTGAGGTTCAAAACCGAAGGGCACACACCTCAGACATTTAAGTGTGTATTATTTGTAAACTATAGTTTGCTTAACGGTGAAGTAAAACATCGTGAGATAACCTGCATACCTGAGAAGTTTTCTATAAGAATTTGTGTAAATTCTGCGAATCTGCACTAGGCCAGCGTGGTGGACTAAGGCCTAATCCCTCTCAGTAGAAGAGGAGCCCGTGCCCAACTGTGGGACAGTATACACAGGACTGATATATAATATAATGAGCAAGGTGACGTGGTCAGTCGAAAAAAAAAAGAAAGAAAAAGGGCGCGAAACTGAACCGGCTGGCCAGCGGACCACTGCGTCGACGATACATTTTTGCTTGCATTTTGCTTAGGATCGGATGGACGTTCACAATCGTTGCATTTCGCTATATTTTTATGTTCTGACTCTTTTGCTTATTTGTTAATTAATTTGATTAAAATTGTTCAAAAATATTCAAAAATTGCGTTACTTACTTAAACGGCACCTTTATTGATATTCAATTTGGAACTAGTCATATAATATTTTACATTAGCATCCTATTTCTGATTCTAAGTAAAGTTCGGACTAGTGACGTCACGCTCCGAAATCCCAATGGAGTTATTGGAACAAGTTTTGCATCGGAACCGAGCTATAGCAACTGAATCCATAATTTTATGTACAATCTATGGATGGTTTTATTAAATGCATAATTAAGCTTGGTCCGTAACAATACTTTGTAATTAATGGTGTTGGATGGTGTTTCTACTGTTTATGGGCGGTCGTATCGCTTACCATCAGGCGAACGGTAAGCTCGTCTCGCATTTAAAGAAATGATAAAAAATACAAAAACAAAATTAACTAAAGGAAAATAATTTTTCAAAAACAAGCTTTTATTACTGAACCCGATGTATTAAATATTTGCGTTTTTGTATCAGACACATTTTTTATAAATAAAAGTAATGAACGATTTTGGAGAAATTTAGCAGATAGACAGACACAAATATAATATGTATAACCAAATACAGACTTTAATATAGACGATTTAGTGAGATTGTTATCAAGGGAGAGATGGATTGTTTCAAGAGAAGGCGCGTAAAGCGGCAAGCTGATCTTTATTATATCTACATAGAAACTACTGCACTAATTAACTCTTGTAAAGTCTAAGCATGTTTTTGGTTATGACGTGACATTAGCAATATGTCTTCAACCAGCTAAACGTAAGTTCGCCATTTTGGAACTTCATAACGACTAGACCGGGAGCACTGAGTTACCCGACAAGTGAGATGGTACATAATATATTCACGGTGGCGTAGTTGTACTGCATGCGCGGTACGACAGCGCTCTGAGGTCCTGGGTTCGAATCCCGGGTCGGGCAAAGTGATATTTGGGTTTTTCTGCTCAGTATCAGCCCGGAGTCTGGAATTTGTGCCCGATATGGCTATATGCTCGCCCCCTATCACATCATGGGACGGAACACACTTGGCGAAAAGTGGGTGCCCTGGTTGCGCCTCTGCATACCTCTTCGGGAATAAATGCGTGATGTTGTGTGTGTATTTGCCTATTAGTACTTATAAGTTGTGACAACAGGCCAGCATAATTGTGTCGACTGCCAAGGGCTAATCATCTCTCGTCAGTCGACATTCTATTGGACCATGCTCCACTTACTATCAGATGTAGTGGGGTCACTATGTCGTTCACTTATAAAAAATAGTATATTAGAGATTTTGACAGCTGATTTTTTTTTCAACATAGCACCAACGCAGCTGTCCGAGCTGTGATAGCTTGAACGTTATTAATTAAATACTTCAATACATTAACCACATTATTCATACATGTTGATGTTGTATGTTTTTATCTAAAGACGGAGTAAAGCTGTGATAACAAGTTTCTTTCTCAGTGCTGCGGCATAGCAGCCTTCGCAGTGCGTAGATATAGGGCCGTTGTGATTGGCTAATATTGAGACAATATTATATTATATAAAAAACGTCTATGAAAAAGGTTAATGTCTACTTAAGACTACTTAAAGTTGAGTTTGATCTATTAATACGATGCTTAGACTTCTAACGAAAAAGGTTATTTACGTAAGCGACGCCAACAGATAATTGTAAAGAAATGGCTACAACTGAATATTTCATTTGTTTGAATATTCTAATCTCAGGAAATAGTAGTTCGGATTGATTTATTTATGCTGAGACCGTTATCCAGTCGAATGTAAATATAATATTTTGTGCCTTCCCTTAAATAAAACTATTTTTACCAGCGATATATATGTACTACGTACTAGATTTGGCTTTCCGAATATTCACTGTGTTCAACTGAATTGAACTGCAATCCATTCAAACTGACTTTAGTATGGTCAATATTGACAGCTTGTGGTTGTGTGCGGTTTGGCGCTTATGATATAAGAACTTGAGTCTAAGTGTAAACCTGGATTTGAATAAAAAAATATTAGTCAAATATGTAGATTATTTGTTGTTCAAGTGAATAAATATGTTATGACAGAAACGTTTTGGTTTTCATTTTTGTTCAGATTTTGAACAAATAGTTTATATGCACGTGCGTGTGTATAGAATACATGTCAATGATTTTTACGAATTTTATCTTTTTTTTTATATTATCATTTTCTCCCGACCTTCATGGTGAGGGGCGGACTGGAGGCTGTAGTCTTCGAAACGTCGGGAAAAAATGATAATATAAAAAAATCGCGATAAAATCTGTGAAAATAGTTTTGTTTCAATGTCTATTCGCGTAAGCATAAGAAATCATTATACCTACCTATTTAATATAGCTACTTAACGCTAATATACTTGGGAAGCAACGCGTCCTAAAGGGAGTCAGGAGTCTATTCCCAAATTCAATTGCAAATAGCCAGTTAATCCAAACTCTTTCTTTTTTTATGTGCTTACTTTTTATTTCTTTTTATTGCTGTGACTGGCGAGACATGCTTGCCGTTCGCCTGATGGTAAGCGATACGACCGCCCATAATCAGTAGAAACACCATCCAACACCTTGAGATACACAATATTGTTTGGTATTCCACTGCGCTCGCCATCCTGAGACGTGTGTCTCACTATTTCCAAGTTACAATGGCTAAAATGTCCTTCAAACCGGAACACAATAGTGACTACACACTGCTGCTTAGCGGCAGGAATTGCGGTGGTAGTGTTGTAGCTACCTAGGAGGACTCTCACTTATGAGAGGCCTACCACCAGTCAGTGTAGTCAGTTATATAGGTAGGCAAACGAGCTAGCGGCCCGCCTGATGGTAGGCGGCCACCGCTGCTCATAGACTTGGTGATGCCAGGAACACAGACAAACCGCTGCCTACCGTACGGACAATACTCTACTATAGGGTTCCCCTTAGAGATACCTTCAAATAGAAATATTTGAATTATGTGCAAACAAAATTAATGGAGCAGGGACTAAAAATAAAAAATAGCAATAAACGTCCGCCGGCATAACAAATATATCAGATGACTGAGTGGCCAAGTTTTGTTTACGAGCGGCAGAGGAATACCCCTCCGTTGCTTATTTATAAATCGTTTTATTGCGTCGTTCCGAGCAAAAATCACATTTCTGTATAAAGTATATTGTGAATTCGTTCAATCTTGTACGTTCGTTCTGTTATCGATTTTGAGTTTGTAATTCCGTACACGTTTCGTTCAAGTTATTTTTGTGTACTTGTAACTTTGCTTATTGGTTCGCAGCTGACTTCTACAGTTCTTGAGAATATATTAACAATATTTTAGCTTGTTAAATATTTTTTAACTAGTTTTTGTTATTTCGCTGTTCGCAAGTAATTTTGTATTGTATTTACCTTGTTGATGAAAGTATTTTGTTTACAAAATCTTCATTAAAATAGGATGTAATTTTTTGAATGACGAGACGAGCTAACTTTTCACCTGATGGTAAGCGATACGACCGCCCGTAAACAGTAGATACACCATCCAACACCTTGAATTACAAAGTATTGTTTGGTATTTCACTGCCCTCGGCATCCTAAGACAGGAAATATTAAGTCTATGTTCAGTAATAGACAGCGACTAGGTATACTGCTGCTGCTTGGCGGCAAAAATAAATTTGCGGTGGTACCTACCAAGGCGGGCTCTCACATATAAGAGACCTACAAACTCCTTTTTGATTCCATGCAAAATGCGTTTAAACATGGCATTACTTGAATCAGTTCCTTAGAATTATTTCCATCATAAAAAATATTAGCCTATATCTTCCAAATTAAAATTCACGGAAACTAAACTTGGCAGGAGAGAATAAGCTTCTCAATTCGTAGTAAATTAAAACATAACAATTGCGGTTCTTATCTAATTTTAGGCGAAATCCAAGCGTACTTATTAGGGTGCCGCACCCAAACATTGGTATAATTTGAAGATAATTAAGTCGCTAGAGTTGGGTAAATACATTTATAACTTGTAGACGTGATAACTTGGTTAATGTTTTAGACTAGGCGTCACTCGTGGCTTCGCCCGCACGAATAGCCTTTCCCGCAACAGAAATCTGTTTACACTAGCGATTCATAAGCCATTTGTACACACCATCTATTTAAAAAATTGGATAAAAAATCCTTTATTTCCCATGGGAGCAGAATAGCCTTTCCCGTAACAGAAGTCTGTCTTCACTAGCGATTCATAAAGCCATTTGCACGAATGCCATATTTAAAAAAAAATGATAAAAATAACCTTTATTTCCCATGGAAGCAAATTACTGAGATAAAAAGTAGCATATGCCTTAATCCAGGAGATGGCCTATTTGTGTGCCAAATTGCAGGCAAATCCGTTCAGCTGTTTGGGCGTTTACTTCTAAACATCCAAAATTTTTACTAACTTTCACATTTATTTCGCAAGAGTAAGAAGTAAGATTGTTGATATTATTGTTGTTTGGACGTATCTAACATTAATTCAGTGGTGACAATTTGATTGTACTAATATTATGAAGGCGAAAGACTCTGAATAAGTTTAGATTAGAAAATGCGAACAAAGCAGGTTCTTTATTTTTTCTGGCAGGATATATGTAATGCACCCTTCTTTATCGCAATATTTGAAAAGTGAATTTATTTTCAAGTCATTCTGACGCTGTCATGCCATTTTTTTAAATATTGTTTTTTATGACATAATATCATATAATATACAAAATGAAACATCGGAAACCATCCTATAAAGAAATATACTTTTAAATTCTTCCTACATTTTTATAGAAAAATTGAGAGAATAACACTGAAAGATCTAAATGATTACACCAAGATTCCATCGAATATTCCAACCGTTGACCTAAAACTAACAGCTGTATAATTAACACATAAATAGACCAGCCAAGATATTTTGGAGACCATTGGGCGCGTCGCGGGACATCACTCATACTGATTATGTCACGGTGACAGCTTCCTGACATTTCAAAAGTGGGCTCAGTGCTTTAGAAATAAGATAGGAAATGGAGTAATGCTGCCAGTCCAGGGCATGCAACTCTGACCTTTAGTTATTGTTGGCGAAGGAAACGTGAGGTGATTGTATCTGAGCTTTCATGACAATTTTGATCATGAGCTATTTTGAAGTTTGAAGTGTAGATATTTTGCCACCTTGCATTATTGCTTTGCCATTGCTTATGATATTAATGTTTTAAAAAGGGGTTTTAAATGTATTACTAGTTTCGAACAGATTGGCATAATAGGTTATTTTCCTGGATCGATTTTGTACAATATTCTGTATGTAACAGAAAATAGTACGACAATAAGTCCTTCTGTAGAAACTGTATTAAAATTGCCTAATGACGCAGTTATTCATGTTTCAAAAATTGCAATGTGCAATGCGAGCGTGTTGTGGGGATATCGCTCCATCTCACTCTATCGCACGCTTGTAATGCCCGATGACGTCACGTGCGCGTATTGCGCCTTTTTCCTCGTTTCTTGACAGTTCCCCTTTTACCAAAATTTAGACATAACTTGTTGATTTTTTACAGAATTATAATCAATGTTTGAGTTAGAGTTTTTATGAAGTAGATATTTGATGAACGTAAAAAAACAAAATGTTTCGAATACCTTATTGTGTAGACTAGTGAGGGATGACTCTCTATCAATCGATACAATATGTGGATCCCATTCTGTTTACCATCAGGCATAGCTACAGGTTTTTTAGGGTAGCAGCTGGCGGGAGCAAAAAAGCTCGCTGTATTCCACGAAAGGCCTGCACTACTCGAGCCCCTGTAAGCGTTAGACTGTTCCTAAGATGGACGAAGACTTCAGGATATTAGGTGCAGGGTAGTCACTTCGTGCCCGAACAAAAAGTGATATTTTGGCTGCCTGAATTCTCAGATATTGATTTAGTATTGACTATTGCCACGGCTACAATAATAGTTATTGTAGCTACTAAAAATCTGGGTTATATTAATATTAAGGTCCAGAAACCCAAGTTTTGGAACTTATCAATTCCTTGGATACTTTGGTAGGTACCACCGCAATGTCTATTTCTACCGCCAAGCAGTGTGTAGCTACTGTTGGGTTCCGGTTTGAAGAACATTGTAGCCAGTGTAACTACTGGACAAACTATGACTTAACATCTCATGTCTCAGGATAACGAGCGCAGTGGAATACCAAAAAATATTTAGTAATTCAAGGTGTTGGATGGTGTTTCTACTGTTTATGGGCGGTCGTATCGCTTACGATCAGGCGAACGGCAAGCTCGTCTCGTCATAAAAACAATAAAAAAAGGAAGACACCGGACAATTTTTCAAAACGAATAACTTGTTTTTCGACATTGATTATACAAAGTTATTTTTTATATTTACGCGAATGTTAGACATTGAAATTAAACTAATTTTTCGGATTCTATCGCGGTTTTTTGTTTTTTATTTTTCTCCCGACGTTTCGAAGACTTTGCAGCCTTCATGTCCCCCCCGTGACCATGAAGGCTGCAATCCCGTCGAGAATAAAAACTCCAAAAGATAATTCAATATACAAAGTTAATTTATATTTTTGTACATACCTATACAAAAATATAAATAAATATTGACATATAATGATATGATATTACAATGATATCCTTTGTGTAGAATTTATCAAATATTGATTTTCCTTTCAATAAAGCTGACTTGAAAGCAAGCCTAGATTCGAAAGGTTAAATAAAGTATTAATGTTGTTGTGAATGGTCTTGGATCAATATATAGGCCTTGGAGATATAGGCCCTTTGTACGGTAGGTTTTGTGAAATATTTGACTTAAGTTAGGGGTCGTTGCAAACACTTTTTTTGTTGATTCAGTGTAAAATTGAAGATTTTATAGTAATATCAATCTTTTGCTGTGGGTCTAAGGCAGAGATTCCCAAACTTTTTTTTCTCATTCCTTTCACGATTTTTTTTGAGGCTTCCGGTAGACCTTTTTGGGTATCGCAGAGAAAGTGTTACAACTACCGTCCAGCCGTTGCGGGGACTTCCATTTGGATTCGTCCATGTTGGGGTCACCGTGCCTTACGACCTATCAATATTATCTGCCCACATTGATAGGTGGCAATTTGAGTACTTTACTATCAAACCAGATAAATTTTCGTGGAATCCTTGCTTACGAATTTTGGTCCTCCAGTTTTTGGTCACGCTAACATGGACTCCCAAGGGCACACACATCTGACTTGTCTAAAGTTATGTGTGTATCTTTTGTGAATTATCGCTTTCCATAAAAATGACGGAAAACATCGTGAGGAAACCTGCATACCTGAGAGAGTTCTCTAAAGGAATTTTGAGGGTGTGTGAAGTCGACCAACCCGCACTATACCCGCGTGGTGGACTAAGGCCTAATCCCTCTCAGTAGCAGAGGAGGCTCGTGCCCAGCAGTGGGACAGTATATAATTCAGGGCTGATATTATTATTATAACGTGTATCCACGTTATGTCTCCCGTGGACCCCTGGGGGTCCACCTAGACCACTTTGGAAATCAGTGGTCTAAGGTATTAATATGAAGGAGTTATTTGATGAAGGTACAATATGTCGTTTCTATCATTGAATACTATTAAAATTTGAATCATACCTAACGATCGTAAACCGTATCCTAGAAGTTATAAGGATCATAGTCGCGTATAGTTTAGTACGTGTTGTGTGATCATGAAGATATTTTAACACAGAGAAATCGTAGGTGCATTGACCTTTAAGTTAGACAATATCAAAAGCAAAGATCACGTATGTTCACCTTCAATAACACGTACAATGTCTCCGATATAAAGTACATTTTAAATGTTAAATAATAAGGTTCAAAATCCCAAAATATATTTAAAATTTAAATTTCTTAAAGCAAAATCAAATTTAAAATCGCCATGGGAGATGCCAATTTAACTTTCTCAACTACCATACTTTGTTGTAAGGCCTCATTTACACCGTAGCGAGCGTTAACCTTTTATGTTTTCATTAATTTTTAATTAACTTTGAAAGGTTAGATTTCGCGTTGGGATTGTGAGACTTCGGCTTTTATGTGCATTTCTGTCATTGAATATTTTAGATTACTTATACGGGCACCAAAAACTGATCCCGCTGCACCTGATGGTAAGTGGAGTAAGATCAAAAAG
>NW_023595831.1:0-9773 GCF_014839805.1 Manduca sexta | reverse complement strand
TTTGCAAGATACCTATAATCATAAAAAAAACCTCACACGTATAAACAGTCTTTTCTTTAATTCACTCATCAAATCGAAAAAGACGCTTCCTTAATTTAAAAAGAACCACCATTGTTAATGACGTTTTAATAATATACACTTATGAATGGAGCTCTGTTTGATACCTCAAGATTATAGAGAAATGAAGACGGCTGAATATAGTTATTAAATACATTCACATGGAATAGAGAATTGTGGCGAAATTGAAAATTTTATGTCTGAGGTGGGTAGTTTTACTCGTCATGAGCTGTCGTATATTTTATTTTATGCTTACAATAACATAACTCTTTGTATATTATTCAGTTACGTAGAGTTAACAACACGATCAGAAATTCCATAATTTAAATTGTGATTATTTCTGATCAATACTTCATTGTTATTAGCACACATTTATTATTTATTTCAATTAGAAGGGATAAATAAATTACACTAAGTTAATAATAACAAAATATAACTACAGTAAAATATTAAACAGATTTATAATGTACTTAATAACTACATGAAATATGCTAGCGCATTTTACTCCATGAGGGGTAGGCAGCGGGGTAACTAGTGTAATCACTTTCCGCTGTTTGTATTTCGTTCCATGATGTGATAGGGGCGAGCCTATCGCCATATATGATACAAATTCTCAGACATCGGGCTGATACTGAATAGAAAACCCATTATCACTTTGCCCGACCTGGGGATCGAAACCGAGAGTTCAGTACAGCAGTCGTACCGTATAACTTCGCCAACGAGGCAGACTTTAAAAGTAAAAGTATTAAACGCTGAATGAATTGAATTTAATTCAGCACGTATAGCCAATATTGACCAAACCCTGGATTATATATAAGAGATTATTTTTACCACGAAAGTGCAGGCACTTTTTGGGGAAAGGACCAACGTGGGCAAGAAAAATGCTACAAATTAATAATTAACTTTAATACTTATAGTTTACTCTCTATTATAAAACAAATGTTTGGATGTTTGTTAGAATTAAACGCAGCAACCGCTGAACCGATTTGGACGTAATTTCATAGAGGGATAGGCCATATCCTGGATTAACATATAGGTTACTTTTCTCCCGCAGGAAACACTGTTTTTAAGTAAATTGAAAGATTGCCTATAATTTATATATTGCAACGGGAAATACTTAACGCTGGTGAAACCGTAAGTAACACCTAAAATAAACCAAAAAGTAACCGCCTTTAACACTAAGATCCACCAAATACCCTCAAAAATAACAACATAGCTAGACAAAACAACCCTAGCATATTCATTACAAGCACAGGTGGGCGCGAGGTGCGAGTACACTCAATATGCATACATGTTTAATTCATGGCCTACGGTAATCGGTCGATAAAAACATTTCCATTAACATCTTTGGAAATAAGTTTTGACAAAGATCAAAATAAAGGGTTCATGTTTATTGCTTAAATTTTACTTTGACCAGTCTTTGGACTGTTAGACCATGAACTTATTGGTAGTGGAACGGACTGCCGGGAAGAATTTCCGTGAGTTCAAAACCCAAGGGCACGCACCTCTGACTTTTCTCAATTTATGTGTGTATTCTTTGTGAACTATCGCTTGCCTTAACGATGAAAAATAACATCGTGAAGAACCTGGAAAGTTCTCTTTAAAATAAATTGGGTATGTGAAGTCTGCCAATCCACACTACGCCAGCGTGATATACCAATCTCTCTCAGTAGTAGAGGTGGTCCGTGCTCAGCAGTGGGACAGTTCACAGTATATAATACCGGGCTGATATTATTTATTAAAACCTCTTTTGCCCTGAATTAACCCGAAGTGGTCTAAATCAAATCAAAATAAACAGTGATCAAATACGTTTTGATGTTTAAAAAGATAAAACAGTGGCAACCTCCCAGACAGGCGCCAGTAATAAGAAAATCCATGGTTCAGGTAGTGGAAAGTATTTAAAACAATTTACTACATAAATTCATAAATTCAAACTTCTCGACTCTATAAGTATGAAAACTTTACTAATACACGCCGTTTGTTTGCGGCAACGCATGCGTGAAAATATATTATTAAATAAAGTTCCCGCTATATCTTTCCCAAGGTCTCAAACTATCACCACTAAATTCCATCAAAATCGGTACAGTCGTTCAACCGTAAAACCGTAAGAGACAGACTTTTTGCATTTATAAGCATGGATATCAACTAGAATTTAAATCACCATCTTAATAAAATGTAAAGCAACATGGCAAATTCCCAATAATTTTCACTGAGGTATAAAAGTAAGCCGAGATTATCAACGTAATCTAATTGATATAAATCAGCGAGTGCGGTGGTAATTATACGTAATGCCGGCATAATGTCGGCAAGCGTCGCGCGTAACCGATTGGTAATGCGGCCTGCGAGCGGCTAGGATCGGAGGCGGCATTATTTATAAATCATTTCTTATTTTAAAATTGGTATATTTTGCGTAGAGTTGGGACTTATATACAGTCGTAAGAATTACTTTTCTAGGTTTAATTTATAAGTGAGCAAAATGAGTCATGCCGCTGCTGGATAGGATGGAAAAATCGCCATGATGATTTGCAGTATATTATGTATTTATTTTATTCTTATATGTGTAATGTTAATATGAGCTCTGTATTATATAATGTCCCACTGTTAGGCACGGGCCTTCTCTACTACTGAGAGGAATTAGGCCTTAGTCCAACACACAGGTCTAGTGCGAATAGGTAGACTTCACACACCCTTAAAATTCATACAGAACTTCTCGGATATGCAGTTTTCCTCATGATGTTTTCCTTCACTGTTAAAGCAAGCGATAATTCGCTAAGAATACACACATAATTTTAGAAAAGTCAGAGGTGTGTGCCCTTCGGATTCGAACCTGCGGAGATTCCTCTCGATCAGTCCGGTTCACACCCAACTAGGCTACCGCCGCTTGTGTGTTTTGTCTATATATTTGAAATTATTCTATAATACATATAAATACACTTTTTAATATAATATATGCCAAACGTTGAATAAAATAGTAGATGCACCTACCTTGTTTATCTCTGCACCACTCTAAGGTCCACTGGTTGAAAATGCCTTCATAAAGCCCGTCTATATACTTCTCTCTATATGGTGTATAAATAAATAATAAGTTTTTATTGAGAACATCTGAGTTATCAGACTAATAATCTCCAATTTATTATGATGGATGCATCAGTTCAGCGAAATGTAAGTGTGCTACCTACGTCTCTACTTAACCTTCTTGGGTAGTGGCGTTAACTTATTTATTAACGTGATTTTGACTAGACTTTTGGAAATAAAAGCGTTAAATTACGTATAGGCTTGTTATTACGAAAGTTTTCCAGTAAAGCAGCTCCACGCATTCTCACATAATGGGCTCCAGCAAGTATTGCGTACGCGCATCCTTTCAGCTGCGAGCCGCGATACGTATCTACATAATATCCTATACAAATGGATATGATCACCATTATCATACGTGTGGTAGGACGTTGAAAGTTTGTATCATGCTTAACATTAAACCTAGGTTTAATTTTACCTACCTATTGGTACCTCAGTACTAAATAAGGGCCAATTTAAAATCTTATGGTCGAAATCGAATAAATTAATAGTAATAAAACATTTTTAAATGCAACCATTTTAAATGCTCTATAAAGAAAAATAAACTTTGTTTTATACTAGGTAGAGATAAAAGCTTGTCGCGAGATTTACTTTTGTCAAGATCAAGTTTAGTTACGTTATGATCGTATAATCCTATACAAAATTACATCTTAATCGGTTAAGGATATCTGCTTTCAAATTCAGATTCTGCCAAAACATACATACAAACAAACGTTGAAAAGTTAAATAAAAGTTTGTAAAAAGAAAAACCGTTATTCAAAAATCGAACGCGAAAATGGGCCAATCAGAATAAAGTAGATTGGTATGCTCACTGATATCTTATTCTCATTGATTGATTTTTAGAGTTTAACTAAAGTATAATACACGCCGTACATCCATAAATTATAAAACAATCAAAGAATCGAACCTGCAGGCTCTCGTAACAAACATTTCCTCGCTAAGCCGTGAAGGTTGGTACTCCCGTCAACCGACTTCTTTAACCAATTATAAAATAGGTTATATGCAACATTAATATTAATATAATATCAATAAAACTCGCCAGATGATAAAAAGAATGTCTATAAAAACTTTAGTTTATGTTCTCTATAAAACCTATTGCAATTAACACGAGCATAGATATAGGATTATTCGTATAGAGAAGTACAATGCTAAGGCATAACTGGATGTTTACATTCTGCCAATGAATATTGATTTTAAATATTGAGTTTATAAAGATGATTTTACATTGAACCGTGTACTGATGCAAGGTACAGAAGATGTCTAAAGTGATATTTTATATCTAAGATATAAGGTTGATATTTCTTTGATAGTTGATTCGAGAAGAATATGCGCAAATTTAGATTTTTTACTTCTTATTGCCCGCAACAGGTTTCGCGACTCCCGCCGTGAGAGCGGGTTCGGTTCTCGCGTGTCGGATCTCTCAATAAATAAAATTAAATAAAAATAATTAGTTTTAAGCGTCCGCCGTGATGTTGGCCCAACACGACATTCTGTTGGGGTGTTGTATTGCACTTTTAATTTTTATAGGACTGAGGCACGTAAAGGCATTAGGGCGACACGTTATAACGCACTTATGGTTCAAACAGCGGTTAATGAATAAATATAATATAATATGAATTTTATCCCTTATTTACAATGTCTGTATATGTGTTTTTTAAAAACATCGATATACTATGTACTAGGTTTGGCGTTCCAAACATTCACTGTGTTCAACTGAATTGAACTGCAATCCATTCAAACTGACTTTAGTATGGTCAATATTGACAGCTTGAGGTTGTGTACGGAGTGGCACTCATGATATAAGAACTCGAGTCTAAGTGTAAACCTGGATTTGAATAAAAAATATTAGTCAAATATGTAAAATTATTTGTTGTTCAAGTGAATAAATAGGTCATAACAGTGACGTTTTGGTTGCCATTTTAGTTCAGATTTTGAACGAAAAATTTATATGGACGTTCGTGCCTACAATATACATCAATGTTTAGAATGAATAATTATTATTCTTATAAATTGTTTTGACGTATCATAAGTGCAACTTTGTTCGCCTACGTGACAAATAAAGTATATTTTTATGGCTTAGTTGTAGCTCTTTATTAGTTAATGATACCTCGTTCTTTCTTAGCTAGCCACACAGGGCTTTATAATGCAACTCAACCTCGCTCTGAAGTGCGATAGCTGAGACGGTGTCAATTTAAACTTAATATTACTACTTAAAATACAGATATTGATATCTCAAATGATATCTTAACTCATGTGACGGATTTTGATAGCTGAGTAGTGTTCATTAAAAACGCCGTCTCAGCTGAGAACTGGCTCTTGGCAACTTAATTTTGTTTATTTAATAGTTCGATACATTAAATGTTTACTTGAGATCGTATTCAAAGACGAGATGGATTTATTAGAACCCTAGTGTCCTAACTTTGTGAGTACTGTAAAGAGAAAATTTTCGAAAACCTTCAAAATTAAAAAGGTCTGGACTTTCTTCATCCAAATAAATCATCATCATCATCATCAGCCGCAGATATCCACTGCTGAACATTGGCTAAATAGCTTTAGAATATAAATGGCGAATCATCATCATCGGCCGCAGGACGTCCACTACTGAACATTGGCCAAATAGCTAAATAGCTGTCAAATATTAATGGTGAAACAGTATATAAAATGTTAAGAATTTTATAAAAAAACATAAGTCAACATCTTATTCCTCATTATAAAGACTGGACTATGAGTATTAATGCCAGTGATTTGAGAGGGGTTGTGTCGAAGAGTTAAAATTACACCCAATTACTTATAATACGTTGTAGTGTGTTTGTACAGTTTAAATAGCCGCTGCCAGTAATGACCTGGTTAATTTAACAGAATGAGATGTTTAGTCAGCGTGCTATTATGGCGAATTATTGAACTTATAAGCAGATCTTCAAGGTTTTGGTTTACATCGTTAAGATTTTGATACTGAGATATATAGGTATAACTTTTATTTATGTAGATGTCATTATATAACTTACATTCTTTATTGCATTTATTCTGGAGCGTCGTCAGCCAATGGCCCAAAGGGGGTTGGTATGGAGAATGAGAAAAGTATGACACACACACACACACACAATATCACGCATTTTATCCCCGAAGGTATGCAGCGGCGCAACCATGGCACCCACTTTTCGCCAAGTGTGTTCCGTCCCATGATGTGATAGGGGCGAGCCTATCGCCATATCGGGCACAAATTCCAGACTCAGGGCTGATACTGAGCAGAAAACTCAAATATCACTTTACCCGACCCGGGATTCGAACCCAGGACCTAAGAGCGCTGCCGTACCGCGCATGCAGTACAACTACGCCACCGAGGCAGTCGGTAGTAGTAAATGTAAAGTATGAAATATAGGTAAAGTCAAAAGCACATATGCCTTCCCCACTCTCCATTTCCCGCTTTAACGATAACATACAGCAGATCGTAATTGACCGTACGGAATATTATGAATGGAATTGGTGAATTCATTCGAGTTTTAGAACCGCTAGGGAGGAGGGCAGCTACTCCCTGCTTCCCCTTGGCCCTTGTATTTATTCCTAAAGTGGTCCAGGGTCCAGGTCCAGTGGTCAAGGGTTTCACAGGAGGCTTAACGGGGGTCTTCGTTGACGTGACCAAAAATGGGGGTTCACAATTCGTAAGGTCCACGAAAATTTATCCAGTTTGATAGTAAAGAACCAAAATTTTGGCTTGGCTTCACTTGGGTGACAGGCACGGTGACCTCAACATAATTGTCCAGTGACCTTCCGCGAAGAATAGGTAGTAGTGGAAATGCACTCTCTCCTCTTTAAAAAAAAAATGATCTACCGAAATCAGCAAAAGTTTTAAAGGGGTCTAGAGAACAAAATATTGGGAACCTCTGATTCTAATGTCTTCTTATGTTAAGTATTTACTTAACCAGCCAAATTATTTTATTCTTATCCTTACGGATATTATAGCTGTTTGCGAAAATATTTGGATATTTCTTAGAAGTAAACGCAAAAACCGCTGAACGGATTTGAATGACAAGGAAAGGTTATCACGCGAACGAAACAGCAAACACTGCACAAATGTATTCTCGGCATAACTAGTAGTAGGTCTCTCATATGTGAGAGTCTGCCTGAGTAGGTACAATCGCAATGTCTATTTCTGCCGCCAAGCAAAAGCGTGTAGTCACTGTTGTGTTCCGGTTTGAATTGTAACCAGTGTAACTACTGGACATAATAAGACTTAACATCTCATATCTCAGGATGGCAAGCGCAGTGAAATACCAAACAATACTTTGTAAATCAAAGTGTTAGATGGTGTTTCTACTGTTGGCGGTCGTATCGCTTACCTTCAGGCGAACGGCAAGCGTGTCTCGTCATTCAAAGTAATAAAAACATTAAAAAATCCTTATTTGCTGATATTTTGTAGCCTAATTTTGTAATTGACATGATTATTTTTAGTTCTTGTATTTAAATCATTGGAAAAAGTTTTAGAATTAATTTTATACATATTTTTGTGGAATTAAATATGAATGTGACGCTACTGTCATTATATTAGTTTCTTTAAATGTTTTAAATTAATCAGTATAAACTTATCAATTCAACCTTTTGTACATACGAAAACAAAAGTTAATTAAAACAAAAGCAAGTCAAGTATAACCGAACAAGTGTAGAGTTGACGGAGCGTTATGGCGTAGTTAACAAATTACAACATTTTCAATCGGATAACTTTAAATGTATAACATGGATACATTCGATCATTCGTGGCGGACGGTGCCTTTAAAATATATAAAAGGGTTTAAGTACAGTCGAGAGCGAAAGTGCGAATTTATTTTGCTGAGCGATTTTAAGCTGTCAGTGATTATTGGTTTATGTGAATTGTAAACGATAGATATTGAGTGCAAAGAAAAGATTTTACGCAGAAACCAAAGAATAATAAGTTTATCTATGATTTTTAGGGAGAAAAAATAAACTGCAATTACTTTTTTTCAAATATATGCTTGCGTAAAATAAGACTTGAATCCCGTAATATCAAGGTATAGAATATTATATACTCTTCACGTCAACTCATACAGGTATTTTAAAATAGTCTTGTACAAGGTAATTTTGACATTGCATTTATAAATAAACTCGTCTTTACCCTTGCTAACATTGTACCCCGAACCATCCCTGGATAATGAATATTTTCCACCTAAATTGCAGATTTTCCGAAATCTGATCCGATTTTCTGAAAGTGATGTTGCCGCTGCGCTTTCTCTTAGAGTAATAGTAGCATTAGTTCGTGTAAAATTAAAATTACTTTTGATATTTATTTTGTTCGAAATTTAAACTTTTTTATTTTACATCTGTAGTTCCAGTAACTTATTGTAGTATTATTTCAAGAAGATAAGAGTGTGGTTTGATTTAGTAACACAGTTTGAAACTGACTCTGTATAATAAAGGTATCTTTATATCCTTAATAGTTAATGTCAAATACTTTCCTTTACTCATCCCTCTCTTCTTCTTCTTATCTCTTCCTTTACCCAAACATTTGTTTACTTACATAACATCACTTGTAAGGTTTGAACTCAACATAAACAACTGCAAAATACATATAATTCGAAACGACCACATATTACCTTAATGCGCATGCCCGTTAAATTAAGCTAATAATATTTTGTCGGCGAGCGTACCGTCGCGTGCCTTGGTCACATAAGGCGCTCGACACACGCGAACTGATGTTCTACAGGGCATATAAAACGACTACACCCTTCCCAATTGATATTTTGTTACTACTGCGCGATTCCGTCGGCTCAGATTAGATTTGTGTAAAGCAATTTAGGTAAGGCTAATTTTTATAATGAATGAGTTAATATAGTTTCCTTTTCTTAAATGGAAAATCTATATAATATCTAAGTTGAAGAGTTTGTTTGAACGCGCTAATCTCAATACTTATTATAGCGATTTTGATTTTTGTTTCATTAATAGGAAGCTACGTTACTCGTTAGTACTATAGGCTATTTTGTAATGGGAAAGTATAAGGTGGGAATTTTATCCCGAAAAAGCGGACCGCGAGCAAAAGCTCTAGTGTTTTATAAATGTTAGGGAAACGTTTTGGGCTAGATCAATGTAGCTATTAATTGATCAAGTGTTTGCCATATGAATGTACATGTTACAAACCTACATTGAAATGATAATATTGCGATTGTAAAATAAGTATGAAAAAAACCTCAATAGCCAGCAAAAAATTCATACCTACAACGAACTTTTTACTACGCATAACTCGAGCGAAGACCAAAGCAATTGAATACAATACAATACCGAAATACTGGCCGAACCAATTAAAAACAAAACAAAAAGGGAAAATCAATCTGCGATGTTTACAAGCGGATATAGGGGTTCTATAGATCAACTCGGTTTAATTACAACTATAAAACAATCGCAAGCCTCTCGGGCAGCGTCTTAAACGCTCATTAAGGGCCATTATAGCGAGCGATGGCGGCGGGGTGGCGATAAATGGCCCAGAATGGCGGAGAGTGGCGAAGGATTGCGCCAGTTCTCACAATGACGTTATATGGATGGTCCGATTCGATTTTGCGATAGCGACGACAGATAAATTTGAAATTGGAACTCGGTGGCTCACTGGCCAGTTTTAATTGTGGGTGATTCTGGCATTG
>NW_023595830.1:0-4000 GCF_014839805.1 Manduca sexta | reverse complement strand
GAAAAGAAAGGTGTGAATAGTATGATTATTTTGGAGTTAAGTGTCCACAAAATTTATTTGTAAATAAATAGTATAGTAGGACGCAATTAACTTAAGGGCTTGGCAATCTTTGATTACTAGCTTATGCAAATATGCTTATAGAATACCATCGAGTATTATTAACATGGCCAATGATGATCAAATGCAGATGAAAAGAGGATATCTAGGCAATCGGTAATATAAACCGTTTCGTGTCAATAAAAATAAAAGCATTATGTTTCATTACAGTTTTTTTATAACCACAAGTGAGAGAATAGTTGGATTGTCGAGACGTGAAGTTAGTTGCGTTCTACTATACACACATTTTTTGGCAAATTCGTTATAGGCGTTTAAGAATACTTTATCCAAAAATAAGATCATCTGACGCGACGCCAACGGAACGGTGAATGGTGCTGACCCCACACTCTCGCGCTATCTCTACACGCTAACACGCTACACACACACATACACATTTTTACATTATTCACTCGTTACAACTTGTATCTTGAGATGTTATTACATCCACCCCGTGCAGTGTTTGGTCAGATTGTGGATTGAAGTACAATATGATGCATCAGTAACTACTGGTAGGAAGTCAAAAGAATATATATATATAATAAACTCATCCAGTAAATGTGTGTAACATTTAACTGTGTTGTAAATAGAAAAAAATACTTTTTGCAACTATAATAATATTGTTTTACAGCTGTTTGAAATCTATAATCGAAAACGAATAATATTTTCGTGCAAAAAGTTATTATAATTTTTGTAGTCTGGCAATGTAAAACGAATTACAAACAACTTTTAAATATGTGTTGTTTGCAAGATCTTTACCAATATGCCTTCTTGGGGTGAAGTAGACAACATCTCAGACGCACTAACACACATCTCTACTATCTATTCAGCTTACACTAGAATACAATATGTACTGGCTTACAGCTATAATCAGTTTCAATGTGATTTTACGTTCTGACAATTATTTAAGTATAGTTCGTTTTTATCAATCTCTCAAGTAACAACTAAAGAGGTTCATAATAGATCTCTACGGCATGAAGTTAGTCACGAGTGACGTCACCTTCCAGAGACGAAAATACAGCAAGAAGGCGACTGAGGTAGCTAACTTCAGACTGGTCAGAGATTTGAGAGAGCTTACAATCCTGTGTAGGTAATAGATATACTTGATAGTTAAATAAAATAGGATCCAAACTTGATTTGCAGAGCCTAAAACATAAAACCACATTACAACTGATAACACGAACATGTTAATGCACCGATATATTGGCAAGTGCACCATCGCTACCAATCAATTATTTCACTAAATATTATGTAGGTGGCTGAATCCTAGGTATTTACTCGACAACTTCGACGCGATACATGACGCTAAAAGCATGACCGTGCGCATGAAAATGTCGAATATGATAGGACGCGCGTCAAATTTGAGTCTGTAAAAACATATAAATATAAAAGTTACGTGTTTCCCAACAAACTCGTCTATTTATCGAGCAGCATATGACACTTCAATTAAACTTTATATTATACATACACATTTTCATTTTTTGATCATTCAAAAAATAAATTAGTTCTAAATATTTATAAACATAATGATATTGGTAGCGATTCGTACATTTGTTTTTCTCTTAATGTAAAGCAAAATACAAAACAAATACAAGTGCGTTGACTTTTGAGCGAGCATGTAATACAAGCATTATCTCCTAAAAATATTTTTAAAAATTTCACCATATTTCCCGTATTGCCTTTTAATAAATTAATAATATCCAATTTACCACCGTAGTTCAACGTTCAATTATTTCTAATAACGGCCTTTTCTATTGCCACCAACACAGATAAACATTTATCGGACCGATTTCGAAACGACACGACATATCGTTGTCGTCCGTTTACGTGACGTTATTTCCTTTTCGGTGACGGTAGAGTTTAATAAACTCTCTAAGGCTTATAGCCACAGTGCTTTTGAGCCAAAATAAGTCTGCATTTTATAATAAAAAGCGGATAAAACTAAACCGACATATGGCCTTAAACACAGGTACTAATTACTATTAAAGCTATGAGACTCCTTCATCTCATACGTTTGTGGTTGGAACGGAGTTTTGTCGCAGATATTGTTATAACTTTAAAGAAACCACATATTGAAGTATTCTCAAACAAATATAGATGAGAATGATAGGTATTTCACATGACTATAATAAAATGTAGTTCATAATGAGAACTGGCAATAATCAAAATTTGCCCGCCATAATATAATTAAATATATCAGATTTTATGGGACACCATGTATAACGCGCTTATATACAATACTTTGCAATAAATTGAGGCACACGATGTATATTTGAATAGTTTATAGATATACGACAAATCTTCTTTCCAACTCACAAAACAATAAATAAAAATACTGGCTCGACTTATTCTCTTACACTAACCTCTTTAGTGAACCTCGTAACCAGTAAAACCAGTTCTTACTTACATTTATAAAACTAAACTTAGAAAACAATAATACCTTATAATTAAAACGTCCGAAATTAATAAATGATCTTGACTGATATCCGTGGATGAATCCAAAGATTAAACCAAACAACATAAGTAAAATGTAAGCATAATAAACAAACTTTATTCCGATTGGCCAATTTTGGGATCGATCCATAGAAATAGATTAAGATCGTTTATCAATTCCAACCTTTACACGTTAAAACTAATAATGGCAATGTGAAAAAAGTTTGGTATATCTAAAATCCCTAATTCATAACATGTCAACCTAACGTCGGATTAAAATGACGTTTAATCGCTTTTTTCAATAAACGATCGCAATCAGTTTTATCGATCTACGAAAATGAACCAATCAGAGCAGTTTTTCTAACATGCTTACTAATGACTTATTTGACTGGTATATTCTCCGAAATGGATCGAAGATTACGATTGAGATTGTTTATTAAAACGGCCGTAATTTTTGTAATTAATAGTTTGTTTTTTTATTTACGATTTATACAATTTGGGAAGTCAAGTTTATGGATTGTATGTACAGTGTTTGAATAATAAATGCGACAAACAATCAAACTATGTTGAGAAGACGAAATCACCGAAAACATTATTGATATAACATGTGATAGGATTTTTAGGACTACGTAAAGTGAATTTTGAAACGCAGCCGAGTTGCAACAGAATACATTTCGTCTTTTTCCACTTCTGCGTCGATTAACAAACTGCCTTAAAAATTCTGACATGTTATGAATTAAAATTATTTTTATTTATACACTTTACCTATATTTTCTATCGTGGGAAAAAATCAACAGAAAACAAAAAACAAGTTTAAATTTGAGATTCGCGTTTCGTTTTCACCATAACTTTAAAAGTTGTTACAACAAAAAATAATTTCTCTATCATACGACACACATAATTACAATACAAATTTTGCTTTATCTAAATGATCCGGCTTGAAGGACCAAAAATCTTGGCTACGGATACTCGTCTAGCCACAAGTCATAAGTTACCAGTTTTACTTAATTATTACAGTATGTTCTTTAAGAGCAATGTCTGCATAACCTGAAATGAGGGCCCGTTTTACAATTTACAAGTTATCATGTTAAAAAGCTAATGTAGCAGTGTTCATTTTGTTATTTGGGAGCATCTATTACAGTAGGACTTTTGTATTTATTTAGTTTATACATTAATGTCTTAAAAGTTGTAAAACCGGCCATGAATATGAAAAGACATCACTAGTATTACAATAACTGTGATTTTCTACTTTCCTTTCTTTCGTTAATCAAAAAAATTATACCTGATACAAATACATGCTTTTGACTTTGCTTTCTACGCGTTGACATAAATATGGCGTTGTTTGTAATAATATCGCGTAGATTCTTTGTGCAAAGCGATCTGAACTAGCTCTATAAAATATATTAGCTATTTATACTCGTTTTCACCTACCAACCCTTAATTAAGAAGTGAAGACATGTCAAATTTTTTCTAA
>NW_023595829.1:0-1000 GCF_014839805.1 Manduca sexta | reverse complement strand
GTGAAATTGTCGGTAAGTAATACTACGTATACGTTTGTTACAGGAGCTTTACATGAAAAATTCCAACAACCCGATAATCCAGAATGAAACTATTGCCCAGAAGATGTTGCAGAATACGAAAGCGAATAACCATAGCTGTAAATCTCTATAACAAAATTTGGACTCATAAAAAGTTTTAATAATTGGCAAAGGATTACAATCTTTGCTTCTCATTTAACATGATAAAGATTTATTGACTACATTTGATAATTATTTACGTCTTGTATAAACAACGTTTGTGTTACAAAAGATCCACATGCATATTAAAGTTCATAGGACCCGTAAGTGGAAGCTATCTCTGTAATTTTATTCCAGAATGTGGAGCAAGTTGAAGTGTTGGTTTTACAACATACCAGTTTTATACCATTGAGATTTTATATAGAAAAATATTAGATAAACCCTCATAAGACTGTATCTTGCTTATTTATGCTTTCTATAATTCCTAACTCTCATGGTGGTGTAAACTTTAACGTGGGCGCGAAAATATATTACCCTAAACTGTGCCCTAATAGTTTGCCTGCTCATGTTTGACTCCATATTGAACGAACGATATATCTTTTGTTCCTCCAATATAGAGTCCATTAAACGAAATATTCAGAAACAATTGAGGTGTGATTGTGCTGACCGTCGAGAAAGAGCGATAACATCACATTTAGATACCATTTACTTTTGAAAGTGGTTAATTTATTGTTAATTAAATTATACTGAATTCAATTTTAACGCCATCTATGAATTTAAGTTAATCATTCCGTTTGTATGACTGTATTATTTATTGTTGCATGATGAATAGAACGTTTATTTTTTACATGTGTTTTTTTTTTTGTTTATATTCATCCTCTTAATTTCGAACGTGATAGGTAAGTGACCATAACTGATTTGAGATTCAAATTATGACAATCGGTTAGACCCTGGGGCATAACTACCGTAGGACTAGGCGACACTCCGGAGGGCAGGGGGTCCG
>NW_023595828.1:0-7719 GCF_014839805.1 Manduca sexta | reverse complement strand
ACGCGTTAAATCGGCGTGTTGGAGGTCAAATCGACCAATCGCGAGTGTGCTCACGACTCGTGCCTCTATTATAATAAATCATACCTGTTCCATCAATTCGAACGAATCTGCAGTACTCTAGATGTCTTTCCGAGTGGACTCTGGCTACAACTAGCCCGTGTCCTTGATGCATGTAGTGACGCACTGTCATCGGCTCTGGAATCATAATTATAGAATGATATAATAAAACACACATCACTTATCCTAAAGCGGCAGGCTAAGGTGCAATTAGGGGACCCACTATTGGTCATGTGTTCAGTCTTCCCATCCCAAGATGTTTCAAATTCTCCGGTATAATACTAAGCAGTAAAACCCAACATCATTTTGTCATACCTTGGATTCGATCCTGAGACCTCAGAGCGATGTTGTATAGCTAGGACAAATTTACATAACGTAATAGTTTCGTTTAAGTAATTTTCAGTATGGCAATTTGAAAAGTACACTGAGGGTATTTGGAATTAAAATATGGCAGCGTAAAAATAATCTCTACCTTGGATATTTACTTGGAATCGCGCTCTCTGTTCTACCGTTTGGTTGACGAGTCCCACGTGACAGCTCCAGTTTCCACTGTTCCTGGCCACCAGGTTCGTGAACCTGACTCCACATTCGCCCGCGTCGAAGCCACTTCCAACGTATTCCATAGAAGAAGTCGAAGTTGCTGAAACGGTATTCTAAGATGGTAAATCTCTTCAATATAAAGTGGCTTCTGGTGGCACTATTAATGCGGGTTGCAGATCCAAAGCTAAGCGAAATTAGTTTAGGTTAGCTCACATAGCTGAGATGTTGTTTCATACTTATGTAGACAGCAAGCTATGTAAACTGACCTATGCTATACGTAGAATTTTCTCAGCTAATTATACTTAGCTTTCTTGGTTTGCAACCGGCATCGATATGTAATAATATCAAAAAACCATGTTGCAGCGATAGGGGCTTTTACTACGATGTCTTTCTACATTTTTTTAACTTGACAGTACATTTTACAATGGCGGTTTATACAAACATAACGGACTTTTGGGTGACCGTTTTAGACATTCGCAACCCTTGCTATAATCGTCGATTCTAATCTTATGTATGGTTATCGCTAAAATATATTATAAGGTATGTCCTATAATTCAAGAAGTACGTCACACTGTTAATTGTGAAAACGCTACACCGTTGTTTTATTACATGTCTTCTATCCTTCGTTGGAGGTCCTTAATTAATACCCATAGAGTTTTTTTTCAATTTATTAATTGTAGAAAAGTATCTTGATTCCAGCATTAAATGTCTTTTTAGTTAAGAGAGGAAACCGACTTAAAACAGCTCAGAAACATACCAGGTTTGATACTGAAGACTGTGCCATTACTGTTTCTGAAATAACAGTATCTAATGGCAGACTGGACAGAACAGGACATCCTCACTGTCTCTCCTTCCACGGCGGTTATGTTAGATCTGTCGGGCGTTAGAGTAGGTTCTGTAACAAAGAAGCAGATTTAATAGACAATAAAAAACAAACAAACACACATCACACTTTTATATGTGTCTTAACAAATGACAACGTTTATTGGGAAACTATTTTTTGCTCGTGGCTTCGCTCGCGTGAAGGAGTTTTTCGGGATAAAAGTCCCTATATATATTGTCCCGAGATAGAAAGTAGTCTATAACCTTCCTAGGGCCTTAAACTATCTCGAAACTAAATTTCATAAAAATCCGTTCAGTAGTTTATGTGGAAATCGGTAACAAACAGAAAAGGGGACTTTGTTTTATAATATGAATAGATATAAATGCATTATAAAATGCAGACATTAAACTACTGTTTAATGTCTGCATTTTATTTAGTTAACTAACTAGGCCGAGCATCAGGAACAAATTTGTGCTTCAAGATACCAATTGGAAAAAACTAAAGATGTCAGCGTTCTTAGATATGAATACAAAAATATTTATAATAAATATGCTAGTACGCGCATATAAAACATGCAATTCACGATATGGAAAATATATAAATTAATTTACATTGGTGTTTTACTACTTCACGATTGAGTAACCATCGCATATAATCTCCGTAATGTCCTTTCTTAATAATCTTAGAACTCTTTGATAAAATGTAATAGCAAAGTTGACGTATTGCTTAATTTCACTCAACATTAATAAACATGATTAAGTATAAAGTTGTTCTTTTCGCATTATATTATTATCTTGTATATAAGACTTGAATGTTATATGCTTATAATCATTATTATTATTTCAACATACACACCCACGCCCTTCTAACCTTGTCAGAGGCGGCGTATGTATTCCGTCCCATGATTTTATAAGGAACGAACCTATCGCCTAACCGAACACAAATACGCGACTCCGGGATGGATACTGAGTAGTAAAACCCTATTTGCTCAACTCAGGGATCAAATCTGAGACTTCAGCATTGTAGTTGCATACACCTACGCCAACGAGGCAGACCTATTTCAAAGCTATTAAAATGGAAACACTCTTAGAACATCCGTCGATATGCTACCTGTAACGACAGTCGCTTGTACTTCAGGATCCTGCATCAACCAGGGGCAGACTACAGACAAGAAGCCGAAGTATGTGTCTCCCTCTGTCTCCATACCACAGCGCCACAGACCCAGGTCATTCACCGTGGGGTTAGTAATGCGCAGGCCACACACGTGGCTATGAACTTCTGCCGTGACGCTGCAAATATAAAGAGATTTACATATATCTTCATCTTCAATGAATTCGGTACAAATGTAGTTGTAATAAGCTATATATTGGTGTCTCAGTAACAATGCAGTTATTCTCAAACTTTAATTTATTTCAGTTCTCTCCTAAACACCCGACCTTACTTGGCGAATCTGCTGTAACAAGTGTCGGATCGGAACCGATTGCTTATACTTCATAAAAAGACGACATTTTCACTGTCTAAGAACTAGCAATATACATCAATCGGCTATTTAATGGTTGATTTACACTTGATCTGTCAGATATTAAATCTGACTGAACAAAAAAGGAATAGGAGGAGTCTAGAAAAGTCCACTTAATTAAAATACGGTAAGGAAATAATGGACGGCAGATACCTTGCAGTAAATAGATTATTAGCTTCGTATAGATATTACTCAAAACAAGATGGGGTGAAATGAAATGAAATAAATTGTATACATTATTAGATTCCGTTAATATTAACTCTACCATCAGGTCGGAAAGCATTGTCCACTACAGAAGAACAGGCAAGAAACTCTAGTGTTGCTCTTTTCAAAATCAGTTTAAGGTATAAACATGCATGATATGATACAAGATTTTTTTTATTATTGTTAAGTGCAGTATATTCGTGTAAGTTAGTAAAAATTTTGAGAGAAATATTGCCAAAATACTTCACACGTATCGGATGTTAATTGAATTGTAGTTTCTGCCTCATCTTTCCCTTTATTGTTTTTTAAATCTTTATTTAGGGTGCTTGGTCGTTATTTCACGACTATGTCGCTCCGTACGTCCACTTTTACCCGTGCCTACTAACTTTTGATGAAGTCAAAATATTTTTTTATTAAAGCCTTAGCCTCTTTTGATACAGGGACCGACAAAAAACTACTGCGTTTGTTGTATTAAACAAATCTCACCTAACTTCACTCCCATGGAAGACGTAACGATCCTCCCCGACTCCCTGGTTGGCGAGGAGAATAGTCCCACTCGGGTCGCGGAACTTGCAAGCGCTCACGTTGTGTTGACTCGACACGGAACACGACAGCATCACTGACGGCCGCTCTCTTTCGACTTTTGTTGACACAACTGCCTTTGGTTCTGGAAATTTGAGATTTTTTCTGAATTTTATAACAATTGACTGGCTTTTGTTCGTGACTGTTGATATCAAGTCTGTTGAAACTATTACATAGTTTAAGATATCTATGAGGGCTTCTTCGTTTGTGCTTAAGTACGTTTTATCGTTTTCAATTTTAGAAAGAAAAAGCTATATTTCAGTTAAATACTTGTTTATTAAGCAATCCACATGCTTGTTTGCTGCCTCTGCTTGAAAATTACTAGCCTTAAAATAAAATGTTTTACAAGTACCTGCTTCAACAACGGTGACCATGAATTCCTGAGTCTCAACTAAAACTCTTCCAGGTATTCCGACGAGCATCTTCCAGTAACCACTGAGATCCATGGTCACTCTTTCGATAGCCAGTTTGCATCTGCCGAAACCGTCGAAAACAGAAAATCCTTTAGGATCTATCAGTTTGCAATAAACTGCATCTTCAGGACCAATTTCTTTGTTTACTTCTCTGTCCAGATTTAGCGTCATGTTGCTCATCTGAGATACTTTTCTTGCTGTAAAAAATGAGGTGGTTATTATTAAATAACTAATATACTGTCAAATGTATCGGCTTCTGCTCTTATCAAGTATGATAATCGTAGAATGTGCTCTAGTTTTGTAAGTTCATCAGATGTCTCCAATAAAGGTAAGAGCGTTTAATTTATTACAAAGAATACAAAACTTAATATACACATACTTGCATACATGTGTTTATTTATAATTCTTAAGCCAAAGGGGTCGCATATTCAATGGTATCTTTAATGCTTTTTGTTTAGAGACGTCTTAAAACTAGCTAATTTTAAATAAAATTTAAAACGGTGATAGTATTGTTGGGAACGGAACGGTCTCTGCCGAGCCGAAGACTACAGCTTCAAAATCCAAGGTATCTCTGACTTTTCGAAAGTACGTGTGTATTGATTGTCTATTATCACTCGCTTTTATAGTGAAGAAAAACATCATGAGAGAATCTGCATATCTGAGAATTCTCCATAGGAATATCGAAGGTATGAAGATAGCCAATCCGCACTAGACCAGAGTAGTAGACAAAAGTCCACACCCCCTCAATAGTAAAGGATACCCGTGCTCAGCAGTGAGCATTAATTATTATATTATTATTATATAAAAATATTACGTTACCAACAACAGAAACCTTGATCCTAGCTCTGTAAACGATTCTCGCTCCATATACTATTTCCCAAGTTCCTTCGTCGCTCATCCTTACAGTTTTGACGACAAAACCGCAAGATTTGTTGTGAATAACGTCTATGTCGTGATCCGAAGTGCTATTTTCTTTTAGGGCCGATGAGTGAGCAAGTGTCGTATTGGTCTGTCGGTTCTCTCAATCTTACATAGAGATCGTTGCCTTCTGTGATGACTAGTTCCCGAGGGAACGCTTCCACTTTTTCTACAATGATATGATCATTGATATTTTTATAGTTGTTTATAAAACAAGTTAGGATTAAGTAGGTTTCAGTCAGGAATTTAAATTATAGGTGACGATTTGTGCTTCTTGAGTTGTCATTTTAACATTAGAGAAACAGATGGGCAAATGGAAATGCAATTAAAATAGAAACAAATATTTGAACACATAACTTATTTTTCTATCCAATTTGACCAAATTATACTCAAAAATGTGGCGAACGTTGAGGAAATAGTCATCTTAGATGACTTACCTTCAACATAAATGACGAAAGGCTGCCTTCTCTCTATAGCGTCTGAAGACATAGTAGCTCTAGAAATAAGAACCCATTCACCAATCATATCTTCAGAGAAAACCTCAATGGTAACACCACACACCACTTCAGATCCAGTAACAACAGTCACTCCTGGTAAATAAAAGCCATCCATGATGGTATACTGTCTACCAGCTGGTGTCCTAATATGGCAACTTTGAGGGTTAACGAACGTGCTTCGAAAAATACTTATTGTGTGATTCGTGCCAATTTTCGTATCGAAAACACGTTCAGTTAAATTTTGTACAACTCTATCTTCTATGATGGGGTTGTCGGGATCTGAAACAAAATTAAACATCGCGAGAAAAATAAAATAAATAAATAAGCTGTTAATTTTTTTATAATAAAATATATTTAGTTGCTTTTTATTGTAGACGATCGGTATGGTTTCCAACAACATAGGCCTCTTCTAAAGATTTCCATCTTTTTCTTTCTTTCGCCGTCCTCATCCATTGGGAACGTACGGTATGAGAAATTAGACATTGAATCCAACAATGGCTAGCAATGATATTTTAGTGAAAAGGTTTAGATACACTAAATATACTGCACTTGGCTTTCAAAAACGGCGCAGTACCGCACACACAGATAACTACGTATTGTTATCATATTAGTGTGTGCCGTTGGACGATGTGATAGGGGCGAACCTATCGCCATATCGGCCACAAATTCCAGATTCGGGCCAATACTGAGCAGAAAACCCCAAATATCACTTTGCCCGACCCGGCATTCGAACTTAGGATCTCAGAGCGCTGCCGTACCACACAAGCAGTACAACTACGCTACCGACCCATTACTATGGGTATTAGTATAATTAGTTACCTTCTCGTATGATGTTGAATATCTGCCTTCTTTCAGTGAATATTCCATTTCTACTGAATTTTCCGATTATTTGCCATTCGCCGAGCATGTTTTCTTTAATCGGCCCGATAGACATGCGACAGAGGATATTGTTGTCTACATTAACGATCTCCACTCCAGGAAACTGTTCTGATGCTTGGAACCCATACACTTGTCCAGATGGGGCTCTGTATACACAACTGTCGATACTGCCAGTGCCAGTAACTTCTACTGTTACTGTTGTGTTCAAATTGATGACGCGGTTGAACGGTTCGAGATTAGTCACATTGTATGGCTGGGCGAAAGGATTTTCTTCGTCTAAAAACAGAAAAAATTGCAGAATATAATATCAGCCCTGTATTGCATACTGTCCTGCTGGGCACGAGCCTCCTCTACTACTGAGAGGGATTAGGCTGTAGTCCACCACACTGGCCTGGTACGGATTGGTATATTTTGTAGTACTTACAAAATTTTGATACAGATTTTTGAAATAAAATGGACGTAATAACTATCATTTTGTTATAATTCATAAACTTATTCATGTATTATAATCTGTACTATCTCTACTCCCTGCACAAAGCGTTAGGCGTTCGTCTACAATTTGCTTGGAGTACTCATTCTCAATCCTAAGGGGCCTTATTCTTATACGATAGAATAAAACCGTAATATCATCATATCAGGTACAAATTCCAGGCTGACAGTGGGCAGAAAAACCTAAATATCACTTTGCCCGACCGATAGTTGTAGTACCGCGCACGCAATACAACTACGGAACTTATTAGTCTGTTTAAAAAGTACAGGCTTAATTGACATAGCAATGGGGCACCATGGCTGCTAAGCTGGGGATCGTTTGTACACCATTAGCAGAGTACCCTCGGGGATAACCATGGTGCTCCAAAAAAAATTTTTTTTTAAACATATATGAAGAGAATTGTATCCACTATTGTAAATAATATAAAATGAATAAAGCTATATTCACCATAAAGGAACATGGTCATAGGCAGTCTGGCTTCGTTGAACCACAAAACGGATCTAAATTGTCCATACAGAGTCCAGTTGCCCAACATCCAGCGCTCTATTGGTCCAATAGTAACAGCACACGTATCTGATGTTGTATTTCTACGATGAATGTAAGGATACTCCATATGAGAAGCCAGGACCAAGTCTTCACCATTCGGGGTGATGACATGGCAGGTCTGGCCTGTACCTTGTCCAATAACTACAGGGTTTAAATATCCACCAAGGTTAACGCTGTGTTCGAATAGCTGCTGGTCATTTGTTTGCCATGTAATGTTAGGATTGTTGTTATTGTCTAAAAAAAATACATAC
>NW_023595827.1:0-24866 GCF_014839805.1 Manduca sexta | reverse complement strand
TATAGAATTGTATATACTTTATTATTGTGTATTATTATGTATTTCATTTATTTAATTATTAATAAACCCAAACTCCAACTTCTCTGGAGAAATATTTTCACCCTATGATTGTCTGGAAGAGATCGCTCTTAGCGATAAGACCGTCTATTGTTGCACTTTGTTTATAGGTTTTTCTTTTACTTATATTCAATAAAGAATTATCTTTCTATCTACAGAAGAAGATTTTTTTTTGGTTATTTAAACTTTTGTGTATTAAAATATGAAAATAACACATCAATTTGATAACATACAAGTTCTATAGATATAGATGTGAAGTTCTATTTGAATAGATTCATTAAGCGTTTGTCGCAGTCGGGTGAAAATAAATCAACACTTTCCCGCACGCCAGTACTAACTCCATCACGTGCGAGACGAATAATGTCGTATGCCTACTGCCGCGAATGCAGCTCATCCTTTCATATCGAATTCTTCGTCTGTTTATACGAGATCGAAGGGTTCCCCTTTTGAATTTGCGATTGATTGTAGTGTATCTTGGCTGTAAGCCTTGTTTTAGAATAATTCTGACAGCTAACCAGTTAGATTTTTAGAATTTTACAGAAACTTTACTATGATCAGATAATGTTATGGTCATGGTGGGTTTTCGTTATATATTTAAATACCTAGTTCTACACCAACACAAATAAAGGACCTCTAAAGATTATTCCATTCAAAATGACTACATTCATAAGCTGAAGACTTCATCTCGAAAGGGTTAGAGGAGGACGTAATGCATCTACGTTTTTCCGTCCCATGATAGGCATGAGCCTAGTATATCTGACACAAATTCCAATCCCCACACTGGTGTACTAGATTTATCTAGTTAAATCCCTCCTAGCCGAATTTCGACCACGGCGGCCAATCTCAACGGAGATCAGCCAGGTACGCAGGAGATATTATAGTGCACAAGTGTGTGCGCAGTACACAGGAGCACTCTCTGTTCCTTCACTCTCATAATCCGGTGAGACGGCAATCCGACATGCCCGGAGAGAAATCAGGTGCAGGACCAACGGCTTTACGTGCTTTCCGATGCACGGGGGTATCACACCGCCCACTTCCTGACTCCGAATTGCGACTGAGTAGTTTTAAGATGGAAAACCCAGTCACAATTATTTTGGCCCGACCCGGGATCCGAACCCAGGACCTCAGCGCGGCAGTCGTACTTGTACCGTGTACACTTACAACTACGCCATCGAGGTAGTCGACAACTTATCTAGTATTAATTTGAAGAGTACTAGATATATCTTGGTTAGTAAGATACAAATACTTTCTTAAATTTCAATAACTATGCAAAAGTACTCCGCGACTGCATTAGCTTTAAATGTAAATGACGATTAACAAACGATTAAAGGGGTTAACAAAATTACCCACAAAAAGGCCGGGTTTGAAACTCCGACATTCAAATTTAGCGGTAGTCGTAAAACTAGATTTATACGCGTACTTAGACCGTCTAAATCTGTCTTCTGAAGGAAAAGAATTGCCCGGGAACTGGGGGAATGTGGTTGCATAATCCGGGAACGTCTTAAAACGGCAGATAGTTCTTTATGTTGGCATTTGTAAGCGAGAATGGTTCACTTGTTCCGTTGTTTATCATAAAATGCCATTGATATATGGTTTTATTATTTTTCTAGCCGTTAAATAGAATAGTAGATGTGTGAGGTCGAAAGCTTTATATTATATGAAGAAATTATTGTACTCCTTTTTGCTGGTGGACGAATATATTTGCCCGGATAGCGACCGCCATACATAAGGTGTTAAAACACGCCATAGTAGCCCACGTAAGTATGTCGCATTACGGAATCTGTCTGTGTATACCCGGTTTCAACAGGTCGGCATAATTATGTCCACTGCCGAGGGACAATCATCTTATTATTATCAGTTGACATTGTACTGAGCTCCTCTCCACTTACCATCAGGCATAGTGGGGTCACTTTGATGTGCTCGTATAAAAAATAACATTTCGCGCACACATTAATATACAAAAGGAGTGCAGTAAATAATATGTATGTATAATATGTGTAAGCGGCGACAGCCTAGTTGGGTGTGGAACGGACTGCTGAGACGAATGTCCGCAGGTTCAAATCCCAAGGGCACACACCTATGACTTTTCTAAAAAAATCATGTGTGTATTCTTTGTGAATCTATCGTTCGCTTTAACGGTGAAGGAAAACATCGTGAGGAAACTTGCACATCTGAGAAGTTCTCTATAGGAATTTCGAAGGTGTGTGAAGTCTACCAAACCGCATTAGGCCAGCGTGGTGGACTAAGGCCTAATCCCTCTCAGTAGTAGAGGAGGCCCGTGCTCAGCAGTGGGCAAGTATGCAATACAGGGCTGTTATTATTATTTTTTTATTGTCATGGACACTTATCTCAGCTCAAGGCTGGTTAACACCACATTACGGGCCTAAACCAAGTAAATGTGGCGTAAGAAATGGATGAATTAGTGGGATTTATGTTTAATCACTGTCTTCGGTCATGAATTTTCTTACTATACGGCAAGTATTTAAGATAGCAGCTTTTTGTAACGTAATGTAAATTGTTTTTTTGAGATCTAAGAGTTTTAGGCTATTATGGAGATTGTTTGGGATGACACCGGTCGTGGATAAAACAATGGGTACAACATACACTTTTTCTTGCTTCCAAATTCTTGTTACTTCGTCTTTGAGTTCTGTGTATTTAGCTATTTTTTCTGTTACGGTTTTTTGTATATTATGTGTATTTGGTATTGCAATGTCGATTAAGTAGGTAGTTTTACTGTGTTTGTCTTGAAGGGTGATATCAGGTCTATTGTAATGAATTGTTTTATCTGTAAGGATAGCACGGTCGTAATATAGTTTATGGGTAGCGTTTTCTAAGATTGTTTGAGGAGAATATTTTTTTTTTTTTTTTTTTATTCTTTATTTAATTTAGGGACTTTTATATGTAAACATACATGTCAGTCCCATCATACCTTATACAATAATACTATCTATGATTAAAAGTAAGTAATTTAAACAAACCAAAATATTAAAACGTGACATTATAAACTTAAACAGTAAATAAGCCGATTCTGATATTGGTGTCGACAAAATGTGATGAAACATACCTATATCTTTTTTGTTCAGAGGAGAATATTTGTAATAGGGAATAGCGTTAGGCTCTTTTAAAAGGTTATGTTTGCGTGCTAAGTGTTGGTGGATAATGCTAGCTACTTGATTATGTCTATGGGTGTAATCTGTTTGGGTTAGGGTTATGCATGCTCCGGTGATATGTTGGATAGTTTCGGGCTGGGAGTGACATCTACGACATTTGTCATTTAATACAGTGGGGTCTTTAATTATGTGCTTTCTGTAATTTTTGGTATTGATAATTTGGTCTTGAATTGCTAACATAAATCCTTCTGTTTCCGGGAATAAGTTTCCTACTCTAAGCCACTGATTTGAGGCTATTGAATCTATATGTGCTTGTTCAAGATCGTGAGGGTGTCTTCCGTGTAATACTTTCATTTCCCATTGTTCTATCTTGTGTTTTAAAGGATCTGTATTATTACTTTGGGTTGTGTTCAAAGGTTGTTCCAAGTTAAGCGGTGTGTAATTATGATCATTCAATAATACTTGTTTATGGATGTCGCTCACCAAAGATTTAGTGTGGAAGAATTTTTTAAGATTATAGATTTGTTTTGCCTTAAGTGTTGGATATCTATCAACCCCCTACCCCCGTATTGTCGTTTTATAGTTAATCTTTCTATTGCAGATTTAGGATGATGATGATTATGTTTTGTAAGAGTGGTGCGAGTAGTTCTTTCTATTTGTTCTACATCAGATTTAGACCATTTAATGATTCCAAATGAGTATGTTAAGATTGGGATAGCGTATGTATTTATAGCTTTAATCAAATGTTTTCCTGAGAGTTGTGTTTTACATATGGAGTTTACTCTAAACTTATATTCATTAGTTAGTGCGTGTTTAATGGATGTGTGATCTAAACCCTTAAGCTGATTATAACCTAAATACTTATATACATCAGAAGGTTCTAATGCCTCTATTATATCATTGCTATTAATTACATAGTCGCCAGGTTGAACTTTACCTCTTATAATGTGTACGGCTTTACATTTATCTAGTCCAAACTTCATTTTAATATCTGTGCTGAAACCTGTTGTAATATCAAGTAGTTTTTTCATGTCCTTCTGTGTCCTGGCGTAAAGCTTTATGTCATCCATATAGATCAGATGGGATATCATAGTATGGTCGGTAGTGGTATTAAAATTATATCCGGTCTGAGAACTATGCAATTGGTGTGAAAGAGGATTAAGGGAAAGACAAAACCACAATGGACTTAGTGAATCACCTTGATATATGCCTTTCTTAATTTGTATGTGTCGCGTTGTAATTTTATGCTGGCGGTAGTTTAATTGTAACGATGTTTTCCAATATGTCATTACTGTTTGTAAGAAATCTATAATTGATGGATTTATTTTATATATATCTAGAATTTTAAGTAGCCAAGAATGTGGTATACTATCATAAGCCTTTTTATAATCTATAAAGGTGCAGTGTAGGTTACGGTTTTTTGCAGTAGCGTGCTTATGAATTGTCGAATCTATGATTAACTGCTCCTTGCATCCCATGTGACCTCGCCTACATCCTTTCTGTTCTTCTGCAATTATATTATACTGTTCTACGTGTGAGCTAATACGCTTTGTTATAACAGAGGTGACGATTTTGTACAGTGTGGGTAGGCAAGTAATTGGTCTGTATTGTGATGGGTGTGGTGAGTATTTGTTTTTGGGCAACATATAAGTAATTCCTGTAGCTATAAATGTGGGTATATTCTGTCTACCATGTATTATGTCTGTTATGTTTTTGGCAAGAGGTTTATGTAAAGATGTCAGCATTTTGTACCAATAATTGTAAATTTTATCAATTCCCGGACTTTTCCAGTTGTGTAATTTTTTTGTGATAATAGTTATTTCATCTGCTGTTACTTCGCTGAAACTCATTTCTTCTATATCTTTAAATCTTTCTTTTTCCTGTGTTATCCAATATGCCTCTCCATTATGATTTTCTTCTTTTTCCCAAATCCCTGCCCAAAATTCTTCTAATTGTTTCTCTGTTGGTAATTCTATTGTGTCTATGTCCGAGGTGTGTTCGCTAGTGTTTGGTGTTTGTTTTTTTAGTAATTGTCTGTAAAATATCTTTTCGTTGGTAGAGAACAGCTTATTATCTATTAACCGTTGTTGTGCTTTTTTATATCGTTTAAGTCTATGAACTTTGAATGCTAATTTTTGTTTTAGTGTATCCAGGTACTCTTCAGGCCTTTTGTTGTCATTTTCATGTCTGGTGTGGGTGGTAGTATTTTTAAATATTGCTTCTACTCGTTTTGTTACTTTTCTGGACCTGTTACCTTTTACGTACTGTGTGAGTCTACCTATATCTACCCTAAGTTTTTCTATGTCTCTTTCAAGCCTAATTTGCCATGCTGCTTTACTTTTTTCTTTATGTCCCACTGTTGTGTTGTCGCTCTGTATTTGGTATCCCAGCTCTTCAGATATAACCACTGCAGTGCAGTATATTATTGTATGTAAATCTATAAGTTTAGTGTCGTCAAATATAAAATCGTTAAGTATATTGTTATTAAATAGTTGAATAAGTTTAACTACTTTTGAGTTGTATTTAAGTTTGGGCAACCTAGGGCGCGAAGCTGGATCCATACCAGAATATAACATTAGAGTCGTTCGGAATTTATTGCATAGTTGTTGAGTGCTTTCAGTAATTTCAGGTCGCGTACCTACCAATGTTTCAACATCGTTTTCTAAAAGTAAGGTAATGAATTCTGTTTGTGTGGATGTATTTGTGGTTTGTGAATGCAAGGTAGATGCTTGTGATTGTGTGATTGGATGTTTTGTGTGAGTACGATATTGAGTATGTGATTGCATTTGAGTATTTACTTCATCCTCCTGATTTACCATACTATTATTATGAATTGTTTGCTGTTCCTCATCTAATAGTTTAATTCTTATATCTTCTTTTAATTTATTTAGTACTTTTTGTGATAATAGTTTGTTACGTATTATTGTTCTCCGTTGGTCAGATAATCTTTGTTCGTTGACATTAACCTCTGGATAGCTACGTGTAAAATATTCATGAAGACGTTTTCTATATGTTGTGAAATCTGTTTCAAGTTTAGTGATATAGTAATAGGTGCGCATAATAAAAATGTTAACATCATTACTCCATTTCATGCGCATCCTAGGTTTCCCAGCCTTGGTGGACGCGGGTAAAAAGGAATTCACCTCCCGCGCAGCATCCGAGTTTGGGATGGGATCATCAATACTTGTTGTTGGTGATGATCGGACTGATGGTGTATATGATACTGTACTGGGGCTATAAGGTTCAACTGGGCTATTGATTGTGCTGTCAGTCGGTCTGTCTTCGTCGTCGGCTGTAATATCTAATCCACTTACGGACCTGGTGGGAGCCCGCCTGCTCAACTCCACACCGCTGACGGATCGCATGCTGAGACACCCAGCGTCAGCTCCAGGTGTGCCCCGGCGATCGCCCCCGGGAAGCGGCCCTCTCAATTTTCTTTTTAAACGAGTCTCCATATTTATATGGGTTTCCAGAGCCATGTTAGCCGGTGCCAGTAATTGCATTTCACCGTGTCCGCCCCCCACGTGGATCAGGTGTTCGATCCGGACTATTATTATAATATGTGTTAAAAATTATTAAATTCGACGGTCCAATTTCGACCACTGGAACAACTAAATTACTGAGTATTTCATCTGTTAGTAAGCGCCCTAAACAATAACAATGCCAATCAAATCTTTGAATTACAAAGTACTTCGTGAAATAGCACTGCATACGTTCGTCTGAGATATCAAATGTTGAGTAATTGCCCTGGGTTTAATTACCTCCAAACTGGAATACAATTGCTCTGCACACTACAGTTTGGAGATATAAAGTTCCTACTCCACACTCTCATACGAGTGAGGTGTCACCCTGTATTGAATGTTTATTTCAATTACGACTACCTTCGAATCTGTATAGTTTAGAATTCGCTTAAAAAAATGTGAATGAATGGTGACTTGGTCAACTCAGAGCTCTGGCTTCCTCAAAACTCGCAAATGGATTGTTACGTCTCATCTCTTACTTTCTTTCAGAACCATCCTCAATTCGAACCCATTCATGCTCTGAACTAAATTGGCTACGTCACACCTCTACCGCATTCAACGTCGTCGCACCACATCTAAAAGAACTGTCGTTGTATGAACATACATTTAAACATGAAGAATTTCCAACATTAAAGAAAACACTCCTATCCTCAACTGACAAGTGAAAGACCTTCGCTGGTAGTAGGATATATTTTATATCCGCCTGGATAGCGACTACCGTACACAAGGTGTTAAAACCCGCCATAGTGGCTCACATAATTGTGTCGCATTCTGGGATCAGCCTGTGTATATTCGGTTCCAACAAGCCGGCATAATTGTGTCTACTGTCGAAGGGTAATCATATCTCGTCAATCGACATTCTATTGGACCCCACTCCACTTACCATCAGGTGCAGCGGCGTCATCACAAGAAAAACAAAAGACCTTACGAAATAAATGCAAAATGAATCCTCACCTCCCTTTGAATGCGGAAACTCCAATTTAATGACTAACCCCAATGTTTAAAGTTAGATTTATTAAATATTCTGAACCGGAGTTCTACCACGTGTTGAAATGCATGGTATTTTGGATGCATTTAGTGATGTTACTTGATAAAGTACTCTAGGTGTATTTTATATTGCATGTTGCGTTAAACAAGTTAGTTGCCTAGGTGAGCGCTAACTTGAGAAATATGCAATTTCAGGGACTTGTCACCTTAAAACTTAAGCTATTGTAGCTGGATCTCTCGCTTTAGTAAACGTTACGAAGAAAGTTGCAGAATAGTGTTTACTTAAAGCGAAAATGTTTATTAATTGGCACATATGGAATATTATTAAATTTTACTTTTAAAAAAAAAAATTCCTAATAGATATATCGCTGATAAATTCCAGACCCGAGTTCATATCGAGTAGAAAAACTCAATCACTTTTCCCGGTCTGGAATCAAACCCGAGACCTCACTGGAGTCGTACCGTAGTACAACTACGCCACGGAGGCATTCATTAATCTTTATAAAATTTCTTCCCCAGAGTCATACTGACTCTCAGTAGCACAATATATAAAATACGGTCCTACAAGACAAAATGATTTATCAGAATTACATCCAGAGTAGACAGGAGTAACAAGTGAGCACTAAAAACTACAAGTGCAACGATAAACTAAACTGAATGGAAAAGAGTGCAAATACCGGGTTCGCGGGTTTAATCCCACTCTCAGAGCGTTTTTGTTCGTTTTAGCGGTGAAATATTCCATTGATCTTTGCAAGAATTTAGAGGTTAGAATCCAATTTGGTGATGAAAAGTGTGTATGTAAATGTGTCGCGTTCCCAGATCAGCCTGTGTTTATACGGTTCCAATAGGCCGGCATAATTGTGTTGACTGCTGAGAGGTAACCACTCATCAGTCCACATTCTATAGGATCTTACTCCCCTAGGTGCAGTCGGGTCGCTTGGCCATGCTCGTTTAAAAAAATAATAAAGGCCTCAACATTGTGACAATATAGAACTGATATTAATACTAAAAAATCCTCCAAAAGACCGCTGCCAAAACTTTCTCTAAAAATTTAAATAACGGCCTGGTTGAAATTCTGACAATGCTGGCCGTTGTAATGGCTCTTTGATAAACTATCCCCTTGAATAGCCCTCAGTGCTTCTGTGGCTTTAGGCCGACAATAAATCCTCCATTTATACACATTGTAAGGGCAAAGGCTCTTTCATGGGAATTGTATTTATTTAAAAGTATTTGTAGAACAAAATATTCTATCGCTTGTGGTTCGAATTTGTTAAATTGTATACGTACAAAAATAAATGTATTTTGAGTGCATGCGGCTATGAAACTAAACAATAAAAAAGTCTACATGCTTTTATGTTATTGGTTAGAGCGAATGTATTTTTTAATTTAATTTTGCTGCGTTCATAAAACAGAATTATTTTTTATCTCCTGTCTGCAATACAATAATTATGATTTTCTTTGGAAGTAATATTTTTCAGTTTATCAAAATAGGATACAGAGATATCAAATATATTTTTAAAAACTAAATGGGATATGTTTTAATTGCATATTTCCGGGAAATATTAGCAATTACTTCCTATTTTATTAACGTACTATCATACTATGATTTAACTGACCACGAATCTATAACATTATTGTGAATAGTGGTGAATAACAGCTTCAATTGTAAATTTTTTTATCTGAAGCATCATTCCGGAACAAAATATTGTTTAGGAAGTTACACAATAAATTGCTCGACTTCTAAAACGAATATTGTACGTCCACTCGCAGCCCAAGTAACTCAAAGATACAGGAAACGATCTCAATTCAGCAGTACATTGATAAATAAAATATAAAGAAATACAAAATCTTAAAGTTCCGTGAACGTTCTTGGAGAAATACTTTAGTGTATTAACCAAGAAACAAAGAACGAAATGTTGCACTTACGTGTATCCTGAATCTCGGTTAGCGAACCGATTTATAAATAAGTTCAGGGGCCCTATTCCATCTATAGGGGCCAAATTCGTCTTTTTGAAATTACAGCCGTTCTATTCGAAGGACAGCTCCGATAGCCGTACTGGTAAGAGAGTCAAAATATCCCCTATATATCTTTACTGATAATTTTGTCCTACGATTTGATAGTCCATAATTGCAGTGACGTATGTGTCCTCCTAGATGAAATAAAATTACTAGGATACCATAAATAAAGCGAGTTTACTCTATAAGCTGGAATAATGTAATTTATAACATTACATGTATTTGTGATTCAGAACACGGATAAATAATATGTTTTTAGTTTATAAAACAAACAGTGAACTTAACGTATTAGGACACCATAGCAGGAAAGAGTTAACTGCATAAAATAGATGATGTCGTTCCTCCTGTTTGTAGTGTACACATAGTTTTCTTATGAAAACGCTTTGTCATCGGCAAACTTGTTTATCTTATATACAATACAAGCAACACTCACAACACGTCGATACCTATTGCCCCATTGTACCGTGTTTGGGAAGTTTTCAGTTACAAGCGGTTGTTTCTTTAAGCACATGTTGTTATTTGGGTGCAAAAAGTTTAGTAGAGCTGATATAGGATCCTAAAAAGAAGACAATAATAAAATACCTACTGCGTAAAACTACATTACAATATAATTGTCTGTTGTTTCAGCAATCTTATGGAAAACATTCAATACTATATTTTATGGAGCAGTTAATATCACAACTTGTAATGCTAAGATAGAAGTAATGCTAATAATAACTATTTTACTTGAAGACCCAACTAATTCAATTTAGTAAGGGCTTGTCTGCCTTTTTGAAGTAGATACTATCTGCCAGTTAACGTATTCTACAACGAATGAATATACTACTCTCCTGCTTGCCATTTATTTGCGACTATATATTTTAACAGCATATCTTTTGTATTTGGTTATCTTATACTGTATTTCACGAGTAACATTAACTCAGACTTTGTAACACAAACACTTACCATCCCGTTACACCTTATACATCTTCCTAGTTTCCTTATTCAACTCAAATAAAAATGTGATAAACAGATCCATTTTTAAAACTACTACCACAAACCAGAAAGTTTACCATCAAGCACTTAATTGAAATTAATGCGTGAAACGAAACTGAGCGTGGGATAAATTTAAACTTAGATCATCAGCGAGGTGAAGTCGCGTAAATTGGAACGGTTTTTGATTGAATTAGTCACGAGACCGTACCCATTAAGCTCCAATGTGAATCTCCTACGTGGGATTTAGAATTCGTTTCCGCATAATCAAAGTTGTAAGTGGTGGAGTGGATAGTGCTAGTGGAATTACATAAAGGTCTCTTTAACACCTAACATACACGTGTATAAGACTTAATCTAGTATCTACACTAGAGTACAAAAGCTGAAGGATTTGTTTGTTTGAACGCGTTAATCTCAGGAACTACTTAACCGATTTTGATTTTCTTTTCACTAATAGGAAGCTACATTACTTTAGAGTATAATTGGATGTTTATCCCGAAAAAATATTTTCCTGGAAAATAATTTTCACGCAGCTTATCATGATATAAAATTGCAACTAAAGATAGCCTGGTGAGCTGTGGTTTTTCCTCCTCTATATCATTCTAGAAAATTTGTTTATAAGTATTCATTGTTTTTTTTCTCCACTTCGCGTTCTTTAAATTAGTCCATACCTAAGTATACATATTTCGCACTTCTTATATGTAAAAGGTGGTCTTATTGCTAGGTAGTTTATTCGGCCAGCGATTCAATAAATAAGGATATTAGAAATCCTAATCCTAAATGAAGCATGAAAATGGATGGTCATAAAACAGAAATTCTCTTTGTAGGCAATATTACAATCAAAGTTCATATGGCGTACTTAATAAGAGATACCAATGTGTTACCAAACAAACAAAAGACTCGTCGCAATTTGATCCTTAACACATTTAATTTGAAGTTGAAATTTCAGTGTACGAATTGGGAACGATTATCTACCCAGAACGTGATATATGCTGGCCCATTAAAAAGTTACTCCGACATGCAACAAACGAACGTATGTTGGGAATTTATGTCGACCAGCTTATTACACGTAATTCTGCGATGATTTACATAACTATAAATAATATAGTCTTGTCATGCCTGTTTCCAAAGGATACGTCTGTGTACTATCAAATTTATACCCAAGTTCCTTTATGAGGGGATAATAACTTATGTTGTCGACGACATAAATAATAAAAAAAATATAAAGAAGTACGCTTTAATAGTTTAGTATTTAATTGGACATTAATATTAAAAATTATCAACCCCTGCAAAAGAAGACTTCTAAATATAAAAAAGTAATGTGTTTTGTTGTTCATTAACTTTGTTAGAATAATATCAGCCCAGTATTATATACTGTCTTACTGATCTTGTACTACTGAGAGGAGGCTGGCCTAGTGCAGAGTGTCAGACTTCACATAACCTAAAAAATTTAGACAACTTCTCAGGTATGCAGGTTTCCTTACGATGATTTCCTTCACCGAGCAAGCGATAATTCTGAAACTATACACATTACACAAATAAATTTAGTAAAGTTAGAGGTGCATGCCCTTAGGTTTTGAACCTGCGGATATGCGTCTCAGCAGTCCATTCCACTCCCAACTAGGCTATCGCCGCCATACTTTAATATAAGTAGGTACCTAGTAATATTTTATATCCAAGCATCTTCGCTTTGGGGGACCGAACTCTAGACGAGGGGAATGTTAATACTTCTTTATTGGTCCCCAACCCTAACGGTACGCAGTACGTTAACTTCAGAAAAAAGAAAGACATTATGCGGGTTAAGTTTTAACTTGAGGGAATAAATCTTATACATCCGTAAAGTAATCTATAATTCTGGATAAAGCATAAAAATATATACTCGAACCTACATAAACCGAAAAATATCAAAATGTTTTGAATGCATAAACCAACAACCCATCCACGAATATTTGAATTTACAAAGAGAACAAGCGAAAGACTAATCTCCAGTCCCAAATGCGCCTTTGACAACTCCGTTCAAACTCGTATCAGATGTGGAAACACAGTTATTGGAAGAGATTAGAAATTCAGTGACGTTCAAACTTTGACGTGTGCTGCTAATGGCGATCGGGTTCATCTTCAAGGAAATCGTACGACGAGAATCCGGATTAAATTGTGCACTGGATAGTAAAATCTATTCTACCTCTAAATGCAACGAGGGTAGATAAAGAACTTTTTTATTTTCGGTCAAGTTATGAGTATTTATACAAGATTTAGTTTAAATTATAATTAAGTAAATTTTTGTGAAACAGATAAGCAAATTATACCGTTCCATCTGATGAATGATAGGGGAGCACCAATGAGAAAGATAAAAGAAGTGTGCAAGCAAATTTGGATCAGTAAGAGGATTTTATCAGTTAAACCCATTCACCAATTTATTGTGCCGTGGTAAACAAGAGGGTAGTAAGTCAAAGGTAAAATTTTAGTTACTGATTTGGAATGTATTTTAAACGAACTTTCTTCCAATATAGGATTCATACATCTACGTAAATTAAAAATGTTCTTGTTTAATAAACGGCAATAAGTACGAAAAGATAATCTAGTTAACTATGTAATAGAGTAGAACCTTTTCTGACTTACTGCTTTATCAATTACCAGAGTAGTATTGTAATCTCCTAAATATCTAAAAGTCTTCACGAACTGTCGCATTTATTTTACTGGCAACGCAATATTTTTGTTACTGTCTATGGTTCGTTTCGACCATCAGGTAAGCAGCTTGCGCGTTATAGCACTGATAAAACTTCTAAATATTATTACAAACTTACTTATTAGTAGGACAAGCTATCATATTGATCTGTGCTGATCATTTCAGCTGGAACCCACAAGATCTTTTTTAAGTCTGTATTAAAAAAAAATGGGATAAAACCACGTTCAAAAGTGCAAAAAATATCACCAGAGCAGCTTTTGTCTTCCATTGTTATTTTTAGTAACTCATTTTTCAGCATTCGCTGCAAGCTGTTAAGGTAATGAAAACTGTTTGCTTCATATAAGAGAGGCGATGTAAGGTTTGAATACATTATATTGCGTTTTATGATACTTTGATATTACGCTTCCATATTTCTTCATATTCTTTATCGTCTAATGCGGTACAAGCTTCTTGGAAGAAAGTCTTCGTAAATCGTTATTGTTTTCTAAATATATGTCACTACTAATATATTAAAAAATTCTAATTATTTCGAAAATTGATAAGTATTTTACGTCGTTCCTTAATTAATGTTTATTAATAAAGGTCTTTTTCCATCACTTTTGAGAGCAACTAAATAAAGTCTTCTGTTAATTTTATGCTAGTCGATAACGAAATTCTGAATTCGACCATGAAAATTGTTACGCCTAGGTTTAAATATTAGCACAAATTAATATTCATTATCGATTGAGTCTTAGCTGAATAAATTGTTCCTCGAATCTTAGATCAGTTCTTATTCAAATTTAAACTTTGGTGTTGGCATTTGAGATGTTCATTTTGGAATAATTTCCTATACAAATATTAAGAGTAATTAAATTAAATATACCGTTTAAAATACTTGTATGACAGATTTATGTATACTCGTGGGTAGGTAGATGGGTATTTCACTGAAACCACGTCGAGTTTATTTCGATTAACAATTCGATGTTACTTATATCAATTTACGAAGCAAAGAATATAATTGCTTTAGAATTTCGATTATTAGCAGTTTATATTTTCTATAAGTATGTAAATCACCTGGTTCTTGTAAAGTTGTCTATTATATATTTATTCTATTTAAATTTAGTTGTTAACACTTTCTGGTCAAAACTTTGTACGCCAATAAATACATATTTTAAATTGTATAATGTTTCATAATATAACCTATATTATAATACGTCATGCTGTTGTTGTATAAAAAAAAATGAACTCTCACACGTCGCAAGACACAATACAAGTACTGTGTCTTTTTAACTTTGGGATTAGCATAGTTTCCTAAAAGACTACCTCTAAATAAATAAAGGGAAAAAGTACTCTGTCGCTAATAATAAGCAACTTAATACCAGGTCTTAAAACTTAGTACATAATTGAGTTCTATCCTTATTGATCCTACATTTTCGGACACTGGCCTTCATTAAACCGACAAACGACCCCATAAATGTCACAGGGAGTTATTCCACGCGGGGGTCACAAAACTGCACCTACAAATTTACGATCTTGTACTGTGTTTTCTTTTTATATCAAGTGGCGAGACGAGTCGGTCGTTCGCCTGATGGTCAACGACTCGCTTGTTTAGTCTAGTCAATATCGCCTAGACGTTCGAAATTCAAAGTATTTTGATAATATTAAGATTGTTAAGTCTCATAACGGTTGAATGTTCTTCCAAGAATTCGTGCTCTGATAATGCTTTGTTGATAAATTAAATAAATTAGATCCGACCGATAATAACATTCTAATCCACCTACGCGTATACCTCACAAAATTTATGAGTATTATACTCACCAAAAATATTGGTTAATTTCCTTAGTTTTGGTGACAATAGTAACAGCTCTAAACCATGTTAGCTTACCTTATCAGCATCAGATAACATACAAACCTGAACCTTATTCTGTATGATAGTGTAAACGCGTAACGCGGCCGTATCATGTTATCTTCGAAAATGCGTGGAATGGTATTCTGTAAGCCAAATTTCTATAGTCCTAAACATGATGCGTTACTGTTACGTGCTTGTCACACACTGTCCGTGCGGGATAGAGAACGCCCCTAGAACCTTATAGTTATCACTTCTCTCCCTCCGACGACCGCACCACCTACCGCACCACATTATCTATAAATATCAACTGCCTGGGTTACGTAGCTGTAATTGTACATGGTACAAGTACGACTACCGCGCTGAGGTCCTGGGTTCGAATGGGTCGGGCCAAAATAATTGTGACTGGGCGTTTCCATCTTAAAAATTACTCAATCGCAGCTCGGAGTCACGAAGTTGGTGGTGTGATGCCTCCGTGCCTCGGAAAGCATGTAAAGCCGTTAGTCCAGAGCTCGATCTCTCTCCGGCCATGTCGCCGTTTCACCGAACTATGAGAGTGTAGCGGTTGTATGCGACAGTACCGGTGTAGTTTACCTGTATGTGTAGAATATAAGAGTTAGTTGCGCTAGACTAAGGACACTCTATGTACATCCGTCGAGTACAATAAACAAGTTATGTAACTCCGTGTTTCATTGAATGGTCACCCCGCGTACTCCTTACAAGAGTTAAGGAACAGAGAAGGCACCTATATAGTGCGCAAACACTGATGCACTATAATATATCCTGCATACCTGGCTGGAGTCCGTTGAGATTGGCCGCTGTGACCAAAATTTGGCTAGGAGGAAACATTCATTCAAATATCGACCCATACTAAAAACACAGCTCTCCATAACCAATAACCTTTAATCCGGGTTAAAAGCCAGCATCACCGACGAATTTATAGGCTACTCACGTGCGGCTTCAAAGGGTATGGGAGAACAGAGTGACAGAGGGCTTGGCGTGGACACAACCAATAGATCACATGACATGTGCACTTTGTAGTTTGTGTTGGGAAGCAGTGAGTACGGGTCGAAGTGAAGTAATAGGTTTGGGGAATAGTTATCGTGAAAACGAAGTCTGCTAATAGTGGAAAAGAATGCTTACGGCATGGCGTCTACATATATTTGTCTTTATACCTATATGCAGTGTATAAATAAAGGAATGAGAGAGACTACCTTTCGCGTTGTAACTGTATGAGGCGTAAAAATAATTATAAAAGGAATTGAAATACGGAAGAAAACAGATTCTGTATATAATTTTTTAAGTTATACTTCTTTTGGCGCGTTTGGGAAAGTATAACTTCTAACATGCGTACATAAGTTTATTACTAGTGGCTGGGTACAAAAAACAAAAATTGTACCTGTCTGGAGTGGAACTATATACGTAGCAACATTTCTCGATGATCGACATATTTGCAATGTAACAAAAATCACATCCAACACTATTTGTCGTGATAAAATAAAAAAAAAATAGTTTAAATTATAGTTACATTATTTTAATGTAGCCTACATTAATAATTATTTGGAGGCTTATATTATTTTAACATGAGCTAATTCATGTCGAAATTGGCATGCTTTCGAGCTATTCCACAGTACGTATATTTCAGAAATAATTAATAGTATGTAAATTTTGAACGGACATCGTTCCAAAATATTAATACGAGCAAGTAACGTAAATTAATTAAAAGAGACTGACACATAATTTTGCTGAAATGTTGTCGCGTAAACCAAAGTAGTCCAAGTCACTTTATAACAAATATGACGTGGTTCTGGTTTAAATACAATATTACGAATAGAAAATGGTATCAGTCATTACTGTTGTACTAAACTTCTATAAGAAAAAATATAAGCAATTTAATAAATGAAACATTAAATGAAATACATTTGTATCGATTTGCTTTTTTATTTTCGATTTTTTTCAGTTATAAATGATTCCTGAGCTATCACTAAAAGTATCTTTACATGAGGAAAATTCCACGAATCTTCAATATAAAAGGTAAATGGTGCATTTCAGACGTTTCCCAACTTAAAATTCCATAGTCCTCTCCATCAACTTTAAAAAGACTTTTAAATCTCGAAAAGATTGTAAACGTTTTCACTATTTCAAATAATGAAATTGAGTTATTTAGGTATCAATTGTATGTACCTAATAAAAAAAACTATATATTAACAATTATACTTACACCACTCGATTCTCGTAGCCTGACACAGAAGACTATAATTTCACCATTATAAATGCCAAACGAGAGCGTGGAATGGTTAAAATCTAATCCGTTCATGCTTCAGAGAGCATTACGCCGTCAGCTCTGGTTATTGTCACATGCCCAAATTAAGCCATGTCAAAGTCGAAATTCAAAATGGCACCAAATAGATTTGTAAATTTATAGCCGCGCGGCTTCGACTTCTATTTTCAGTATGAATAAGAATAATTCTGCCTCACATAAATTTACAGTATTCTTATTACTTTTATTATTTTATTATATAAAGCTAAAGGGGTTTTTCGTTTGAACGCGCTAATCTCAGAAACTACGAGGTCGAATGGAAAACATATTTTAGTGTTGGATAGCTCATTTATCGAGGAAGATTATAAGTTATATAACATCACGTTATGACTAATAGGAGCGGAGTACCTATGAACAATGTTGCAAAAATGAGTAAAAAAATAAATATTTTGAGATCTATGAGTCTTAAATAAAAATATTATATGTACATAATTGCAAATGGATATCTTTGTTTTATACATTGAATTTTATCAGAATCTCGCTCGCCTGGTTGTAAGCGTTAACGATTACTGTAGGGCAACACCACAATAATTATAAATGAATCGTATCCATCACTCATCACATTACATATTATAATTTTTTTACTGGGAATGTGGGAGTATGCCTGAGGTACTACCATAATGTCTATTTCTGCTGCCAAGCAGCAGTGTGTTGTAACTGTTGTGTTCCGGTTTGAAGGATATTTTAGCCAGTGTAACTACTGGACATAATGAGTCTCATTAACTTAACATATCATGTCTTAGGACGGCGAGTGCAGTGGAACACCAAACAATACTTTGTAATTCAAGGTGTTAGATGGTGTTTCTACTGTTAATGGGCGTGGTCGTATCACCCCACCATCAGGCGAACGGCAAAAACAATTACTATGGGTACTACCGTATCTGTCACACTTAGAAGGATGTTTTCACACTGTTGGCAAATAAAACGGCCTGATCTGCCCGGTTATCGCATATATCATTTCATGGGTTCATATTTGATTTTGAATACAGGTTTCATACAGATTTCAAGCACCATCCAATCAACCGTAGTCTTTACTGCGTCCCTTTGAATTTATTTGCTCATTAGCTGATGGTATTACACGGTGAATAAATCCAGAATTTTGTGTATTTAATATTTTATCGAAAACTTTACAACCGTTTTCGGTAATAATTTTAAAATACGGACACTGGTTGGACAAAATGAAATCTGTTGGGTGAGGACAATATTTTATTCAAATAAATTAAATTAATCAAGGACTGGATTTAATCAGTTACTTATAAATAAGGCCTACAGAGTAGAATTTTAGGTACAAAGTTATTTAATTTTGATTTATATATCTAAGTGGAGACCACGTTCCGGCAAGCGGAGCGTTGGACTTTCACCTTCAAAGTGGACAGACGACTTGATTAAGGTCGCAGGAACGCACTGGATGTAGGCCTCTTTCGACAGGTCTGTCGGGAAATCTTAAGGGAGGCCTATGTTCAGCAGTGGACTTTATGTGGCTGATGATTTTGAATTGTAGTATTTTTTAAAGTGGAAATTCATGACGTATTTGAAAATAGTTGTACAGTTAAGACCTAATATTTCTTCCCTCTTCTCTGCTTATCTTCGAATCTCGTCTTTTTTTCTCTTCTTTTCATTCTCCATAGCTATTTGGAACGCTGCTCACAAGGATCCCTTTAGCAAGACTTCTCAGTAGTTATAATTTATACCCTTTACCAAATTCTACCGGTTATGTGCGAGGGAATATATACTAATTGTAACTATGAACCACTATAAGAAATAGTCAAAAGACCCGGATCACATCGGCTAGGCTATAAACTGCCCCACTCCCGGTCCCTTTATAAATACATTTGGTGGGAACACATAATCGCGCGATATAATCACTTACCATACGCACATTTGTCACCGTAACGGCCTTTATGGCGCTTTATCGTGATACCAGGGCTTCATTTAGCTGTTAAACTCTAAACATAAATAGTAATGGAGACAATAATGTCATACTTGTGAGTGTAATTTGTCCCCTTATCGCAATTGTCTTGCCTTCTATCACATTATGGGATGGAACAGACATGCGAAAAGTGTGTGCCCTGGTTGGACCTCTAGCTACCCCTTTGAGGATAGAATCGTAAGTTAAGATAAGATAAAATATTTATTGTAAAAAACATGAGTATACATACACAGGCATGCAGGATGTTAGATAATTAGGATAGAGACATCATGTTTAGCCGCGGCAGCAGCGTACTATAGATTAATATATTATTAACATTATGTATACATTTCGATTTTAATTTCAAATTATTTAATATTTTTGCGTTATATAAAAAGTATTATCTAGTAGATTCTTCTTTTCATTATATACTTATTTCTATATTATTTAATTACATTTTCGTGATGGGATTTTCTCAATTTGCATTGTCTGTTGGAAATTATACGGTTTGCGCGACAAATTAGTACTATAAAAATACAGTATAAAACGATCTTTCTAAGAGATAAAACGCAGTGGAAGGCGGCTTGCGGTTGTGAATAAATGTTGAACTAGCTTTTGCCTTTTGCTCGCGGTTTCGCCGGCGTGAAAGTCTTTTCCCGAGATAAATACAAAATAAAATTAACGTATGTTATTCAGGCGAAATCACAGGTGGTTCAGTAATTTCAATGATTTCACATAAAATGACTAACTTACCCGTTAAAATTTACCTTGTCATAAAAATCATTTAGTTTTATTGAATATTAGATATAATTAGGTGTATACTTCTATGTGAACGATGAACAATTCATTAATTAAAAAACTGCCTAACAATATTTATTGGAATTTGTACCCGATACAGTTATAAGCTAGCCCCATATCACACCATAGACGCCTTGCTTACACCTCTACCTACACCTTCGAGGATAAATGCGCGATGTGTGGCTGTTAGATCTGTAAAAAACGGGAAAATAATAAGGCAGTTCAGAAACCACTATTTGACAGAATAATAATATATAATAATATCAGCCCTGTATTATATACTTGCCCACTGTTGAGCACGGGCCTCCTCTACTACTGAGAGCGATTAGGACTTAGTCCACCACGCTGGCCTAGTGCGGATTGGTAGACTTCACACACCTTCGAAATTCCTATTGAGAACTTCTCGAATGTGCAGGTTTCCTCACGATGTTTTCCTTCCCCGTTAAAGCGAACGATAAATTCACAAAGAATACACACATGATTTTTTAGAAAAGTCAGAGGTGTGTGCCCTTGGGATTTGAACCTGCGGACATTCGTCTCGGCAGTCCGTTCCACACCCAACTAGGCTATCGCCGCTTACTAGACTATCGCCGCTATTTGACAGAATTAAAGTGAAAATAATAAATGAAAGTTCGAAGACCACTATTAAGTACAAACCACTTTGCACTAACAATGTATAATCTCTAGATATGCACTCGAACCTTCCATAATTGCTGAATGTCAGCTCCAAGTTTCACGTGCGGTTTGTCGCAATTACTCTGTTTGTTGCAGTGGCCGAAGTTACATTGTCTCAACCAGTAATGTTATTTGAGTGCTGGTTGCATTGTGACATGTGGTATCTTAATAATTTATTAGTGTTGTAATGGATGCAACTTAGAATTTGTACCACGTAGTGTTTGCAGCGACGATAACCTAGTGGGAATAGACTGGACTACCGAGACGTTTAAAAAGTAATCATCGATGCGTTGCCGGTTTTTGAGGTAGGAATAGGCTCTTTTCTTGAAGATTCCTAAATCCTGTCATGCTATCCTTACATATAGCGGGGCCTACTCTTCTCCTCATTCTATATATAAGTATTAACAATTTGACTTGGCTTTTACAATGCATCACATGTCATCTTCCTTTTTGAGAGCCAGTTCGGGATAATTTCATTATGTATTAAAGAATGTACAGTAAAGTGACAATACTTACATAATACGACCTTGGTATTGGACTCCCTTCTCCCTATCCCTAGCCGATTGCCTACGCAACTTAGGCTCGAGACTATGAAGGCGAAATTGTTACACGCCGATGTTTGTAAATGATAGATATTGAAAGACAAATTTGAGGGGCCATTATTAAAGCAACGAAAGCCAAAATAATTGTTTTTAGATTTTCTTGCCTGTATGTTTGTACATGGATAGCGCAAAAACTACTGCATGGAATTGAAAGCAGTTTTCACCGATATATTACTAGAGGTCTACATTAAAATATAGGTTTCATTTTATCCAAGGAAAATTTGGACATTTATCCCGATAATTTTTTTTCACACGGGCGAAGCCACGCGCTAGCTAAGGCATAATAAATTTAGTATATTTTGTAGTCTATTAGTAACTCATCAATGGAATACATTGTTTCCTTCGTCATCAAAACCATTATGTCAATATAAAACTCAGATCTTTATGGGAATGCTATCAATACACATACAAAACGTATTTATGATTTCAATTTCTTACAATTTTCTCTTACCTGTATCAATACGTTATAAAAGCAATCTTTCGTGCGAACACGAGCACAAGTTAAATCAGCCACGTATCAGTGGCGAAGGGTGAAAATTTTCAAAAGGTAACCCGAGGAAATATTTTTTTCTACAGTTAACATGTAATACGCTGTTCACAATAAATTAAAATCAATAAAATATTATAATACATAATAATTTCCTTCTAACATAAACATTATTTCTAAACTCTAAATTTAACAAATAATCACATATTTTGAACATAGGTACTTATTTAAAAGAGCCCAACAAAATTAATAAAGCACACTATACACAAACACTAATATTATACATTCTAAATTATTAAAAATTTCGCGCCAATGGCCCAACATTAAGCCGCAAATTCTCGGGTTACCCTGAAGTACACATACACGCACGCACACATGTATTTTACGTCACTTCCAAAAGATTAGACAAAGACACCGCGCTGCGTGTGAAAAAGAGACAACAATATCGCGAGGGAAGCTATGCGCGGCCGGGTTCACTTCGAACACTATAAGGCGCGAGCACTGCGCGCGAGTTACGATTTAACGAATTGATAATATGACCTATGTACCGTAATCGTTGAAGTATTGATTTAATGAAATAAGTATAGGATGACTTGTTTGAATACACTATTATTATATAGTTATGTTTATCATTTATTATTTTAAGTTAATTTACAAAAGGTAACCCGGTAGGAATCGGCTTGTATGGACGCTTCGCCACTGCCACGTATAATATCGACAGGAGGAAATTGGCGGTAATTGCCGCTGGTAATAGCCGCCATGCTTTTGTATGTAATGTAATACAAGTTTACTTAACATTGTGTAGCGAAGTCGAGTTTCTTAATTGAACCTGGTACAATTGTTATTGTTTTGTGTATTTTTTCTTTATTAGTTTTATTGCTCGTAGTACACGTAAAAATCATAAAAATACATATTATTATGATTCCTTCCTAGCCGAATTTTGGCCTCAGTGGCCAATCTCAACAGTGATCAGCCGCACAGGAGAGTAGGGCACAAGTGTTTGCGCAATACACAAGTGCACTCTCAGTTCCTTTACTCTCATAGTCCAGTGAGACGACAATCCGACATGACCGGAGAGAGACCAGGAGGAGGGGGTATTACTCCGCCAAATTCCTGACTCCGAATTTGGATTGAGTAATTTTTAAGATGGAAAAACGCAGTTACAATTATTTTAGCCCTACCGGGATTCGAACCCAGCGCCTCAGCACGGTAATCGAACTTGTACCTATTATAAGGTACATGATTTAGTCAATGTTCTGGTATAAAATTAGAAGAACGCCAATGTAACCGAACTAGTGGTAGGTCTCGTTTATGCGTGGGGCCGTCTGGGTAGTTATCACCACAATATCTATTTCTACCGCCAAACAGTTCTCTGCATGCCCTTCTGTGTTCCGGTTTGAAGAACATTGTAGCCAGCGTAATTACTAAGCATTATTAGACTAAACTCGTATTCCTGAATGATGTTGCTGCTGTTTTTGGGCGATTTTATGGTTTACTATCAAGCGAGCGGCGCGCTCGTCTTGTCATTCAACTGCAATAAAAAAGTATACTGCAGTGCTATTTCAATAGTATAGTGTATAGATATCTATATACCGTCTGCACTTAAACATGGATCAGATCAATTTTATTCTTTGCTTTAGCCAATGAATGGAAAACGGCCATACTTTAACATCGTCTCAATAAAATCAAATGAACAGTAATATTAGTCAGGCTTTTCATACCATAATTGTCGTAAAAACTAATTTCATTACTTTGTAATAACTATAGCAGTGAAGCCAAAAATACGAAACTTTCTCTTTATATGAAGTAAACTAATGCGTCACCTTTGAGAAAATATCGCTTCTCAACGATAAAATTAATGATTTGTCGATAACAAAAATACGGCGCCCTAGCTTTGATATTTCTGATTATGTTTACTCTTACATTGCAATGTTTCTAGTCACGTTTGACATAAGAATAAGAATATGTTATTTTGAAATGACGATAAGACGCAACAGCATGCGCCTACTGCGAAAGTTAAGTCTCAAATTCGACCCTCTTGTTGCAAAATTATTTAAGTGCATAGAATTTATATTTCTTGCAATGGATTGAATTTGTTGTTCTAAGGCGACCGTTTTATAAGTTTATGTTAATGAGTTTCGCAAACCGTAGAAGTTCCTTGAGCTTATACATAGGGATGATGTTTTTTGAATGAAAAATCATTCGCTAGGACATCCTCCAACCACTGGCGACCTTGAACCAATAAGAGGGAAAAGAAAAATCACAATTTGTTAGATATCAGCAATCTTGCTGCTTTTAATGAAACCATAACAAAGAAACCGCACGGATAAAACCATCAACAAGCTACGTTATTATAGCACCACCTGAAAATGGAGGATATTTATGTCCGACCAGATAACGCCCACATATGGTATAAAACCCACCACAGTGGCTTGTAAGTATGTCGCGTTCCGAGATCAGCCTATGTATTCCACACATGCCAGTATAATTGTGTTTATTGGTTACGCATAATCATCTCCTATCATTTAAAAGTCTATCTGGACCCTACTCCACTCAACATCAGGTGTAAAGGGTTTCTTGAACACGTACAAAAAATACAATCAGCTCTCTATTAAATATTCTACTGTTGGGAGTGATAGGACTTCCACATTGCTCAAAATATATATAATCTAAATACTTTGGAAACATATGTACTAGCACTAAAATTCCATTATCCTTCTTATTCCCAGGATAACGTGTGGCGATTTTAAAGCATTCTTATCAAGCCAAATGAATACCAGATTTCAACTAATTAAATTGGTTTAATTGAATTGTTTAATTGGAAACAGGACACGTTCATTAGCACGATCCCGGGGAGGTACGTGGATGGAAACTGGGGCCGTGGGTCGCGTGCCCAATTAT
>NW_023595826.1:0-6604 GCF_014839805.1 Manduca sexta | reverse complement strand
TTACTACAATTAGATTTCAATCTCTTGAACGCCTACAGACGTACTTGCGCCCATTTCATAATATCTATCGTGGGTATCCATAAAAAGATTGCCTACACTCTTTCATTCCACTTTGTTAAATGTTTACTTTCATATGTTATCAATAGCAATTTGTGCAGTCAGGCATGTCGGTCAGCATGCATCTGCTAAAAGATTTCGTAATTTTAAATTGTGACGAAATATTAGAGTATTGAGCTGATGTGATCACATTTAAAGAAAAATATTTTGTTTACTAATAACTATAAATTGCGAGAGATTGACCTAGTTATCTTAATGAAAATATTGTTATGAGTAAAACTGCATTTAGCGTGGTCTGTATCGTATTTATGCTAACATGTATGATGGGTATTTATTTGACCTTTTGATATTAATATTTACTGCAAAGGAAAATTAGGTAAATTACACGAAAATGAAATATGATGAAAACGATACATTTTTGGAAAGTAGGTACACCCAAGCTAATGGGTCTCGCGGGAATAGTCGAGAATGACTGACATTTTGTATTGTAATATTTTATTTGGAATATCTAAATGATTATTTAAATAGTGGGGTCTCTGTGTCGTTTACTGGGGAAATTTGAACTCGATATTAGATTTGACGATTTTTTTCCAACCTGCATTTGATTAGTTATTTTCCGCTATCGGCCAACTGGTGTAACTAATCTATAATTTGATCAAGCTGTCACTTGAGATACGACAATGTTTGTATACTAATCTTCTTGTCATTGGCTCAATACATAAGCAGTATGAAGCCATAAGGAAAAAAACTAACAGTAAAGTTTTGAATTTCGAATTCTATTTTTATTTTGAATTGCGGTTATTAACTGTCTTCCTTACTTATAAACATTTTAATGTTTGAACCAAAAATACTTTTGTTTTACATCAGAAAAAGCTCGAAGAGACAAAACTCTTGTGAGTCTTTTTTGGCTTTAGGCTTAGGGTTACAATAGAGTATTAATAAGATTATAACAGTCTATGATAGACTATTGGATACTTCGCATCACTCTCAGCGCGAACAATGGTCATACATTGATGTTTCCTTATTAACTCGGCACTATCGGTGGTCACGTATCACAATAGAGTATATTTATATTACAAAGGTCGACATCCGTCTGTAATCTTTATTCGGAATAGTTTGTACTTTGTTAAAATGTTTTACAATCTGGTAATGCCATGTTTGTAGTTTTGGTTGCACGTCAATCTGATTCGTTACATTCTCTGGTGTTGCAAACTTTGGATTCATGGGATTCATGGATAACCGGTTCAAATACACGTATCTACTAACGTAAATAAAAAAACATATTTTTCTAAGTTATTAGAATATATTTTCTACATTATTCAGTTTAAAAATGTCCAAGATACGCGACTGCTCGCGATGGCCCGCGTGAATATCTTTCCGGGATAAAAGTGCCACTATATATTTTCCCGGAATAGAAAGTAGCCTATAACCTTTCCAGGGTCTGAAACTATCTCCATGCCAAATTTCATAAAAATCCGTTTACTAGATTTTGAGAAAATCGATAAGAAAAACAAAAAAGAGGACTTCGTTTTATAATAAGTATACATTCATCTAGCAATTACTTAAATCAATTATAAAAGCTATTACACACTGAAAAGGTGATTTTAAAAAATCTTTATTTATATTTCAATACATACTTTTCAGTTCAAACCGAGCGCAGTAACTGGTAAGCCGCAACACACATACTCACCCAACATCGTTAAACCAGAGCGTGTAGATATTAAACAGACCGGCGCTATGACAATCTAACATCAACTGTTTATTAAAACTGTTTACTGTATTTAGTCATAGATTCAGTTTAATAACTTTTTTCTATTTTCTCAATGACGAAGTAAAAATTAAAAATATAAAAATAAAGAAATTCTAAATTAAAAATCAGATTGCTTTAAAGCCCGTCGCGGAGTACGACTTGCAGGCTTCAACCATTTATAAATTTTTATTATTCAGATATTATAGAGGAAACTTTCAAATATTCATCTTTTATCATCAAATAATTCTTCCCAATTAAAATAATTCCCTAATCATCATTAACAAGTTAAATAAACAATCAATTTTATTTCACACCATGCATCCATGTCCCCTTATAATTCCGTCGAAACACTATCTCCATTCTGATTCCAACCGTTCTGGAACATTCGACGGCGCACGGGAGGCGGTTACCATGGCAACGGGTAGACCGTGCTATTTTCGTGCCCCGTCCCTCTTTGATCTCGCAACTCACTTGCACTTCCAATTGCGCTATTTCAGATGGGTCAGGTATACAATATGGCTTCATACATATGTCTGTGTTCCAATTAAAATGTATACAAACTACGGAAGAAAATACACGTTAATCTAACAGAAAAACAAAGTTGTTTGACTTCTTGATTGATAAAATTCTTAATCGTGAGGGAATCGTATTATACTTCGCTGAGTAAGAAGTGTGTAGAAGGGAATGGATATCTTGTGATGTTTTTCAGTGACAATAATGCTATCCAACCTAGATATTTCAACGATATTTGTTGCCAACATGTACTACGTTAATTAATAATGTGTTCAAACCCAAGATTAAGTACTAACTATGTTTATCTCAAATTTTAATTTGCCAAATAATGAAAATATAATTAACTAAGTTGGCTGGAAATCGTCCACTAAATATAAAATAGCCAAATAGGCAAATAAACACAATTTATGAACGATGAATGTTAAATAAAAATCTTTAACATCGATGCGTCTTCTAAAGCTCGCTGTCTCCACTAGCGGCCATTTTCAGTATCAAAATAGATTGCTGAGATTTATTTTATAGTTTCCGTATATAACACAATTTCTTCGTAATTCTGTGACCACTATTAAATAAAATCATCATTGATCTCACAAAGGAAATGTAAACTATTTTGAAAAAGTGATAATTTTGGTTTTCAATATATAGAAATACATTGAGTTTTTAAATTTTCATTTATGTCGATTACTGGTTATATATGCGACATGAATACTAAAAATTAGGTACTGAACTTTGACTACATTAATGTAAGTAATCTGTGATCCTTATGGACATTAGTACCCCTCGCCACGACGTCAATAGTTTGTTAAAATAAGAACTCAGACATTTAATTAAAAAAACAAAGCTTTTTCAACTCACCAGTATTCTAATCTCCATTATTCTTCAGTCTGTACTTGCGCTATCATCCAGTTATTAACCTTATAATTAAAGTAATAACAATGAAATTGATAAATTGCAATCATTGTTTTTTTTATATTGGTTGCAAGCCAATGTGACTTATATGATTATATTGAATGTATTAAAATAAAAGTAATGACTATTGTAAAATAAATTATTTACTCAATTGCTTTATTGTTTCAAAGGAAAATGCAAAGAAATCTTTATCATACAGCCAAGTTTTATATCGTACTTGAATGTCACATTGTCTATTGTTTATGCTCTTCTATAGTGCTAACATAATATTCGTATTAGACTTAAAATTCCTAACCCATAATACGTTATCAGTTGTTGTAACTATGTAGCAACTGTTGGCAATTGTTTAAGTACAGAATGCCAACGGATTAGCTCTGAGCGTGTGCTTTTATTTGATTACGCAATGTATGGCTGCTTTAGAGATCAACGAAAAACCTTGCAAATGTAATTACAATGCAATTTGATTTATATAATAGCATTAGATTATGCGAATCAATTTGCCTTGTCGTTTATCTTATGAATATTTTTTAAAAGTATATAATAACCGACAAACGAATACTTGAATTATGATTTATGAATGGAGATAATGTTAAACAAGTGTACATAAACTGGAACGTTAATTATTTCGTACAGTCAGACGGTGTCGAGTTACGCGTGAAATGGAACGCAAACATTACTTAGCTCTTGAATGTTGAATGGTTTACAAATATAAGAACAAGAAATAATCGAGTGTTAAGTAAATAAATATTGAATTATGTATTGATTTGTTTAAAATGTATACATTAGCAGTCTTACTCATAAACTCGTTTTATGTTTTAATCTGTTGCTTTGGCACCGTTGCATTACCAAAAATTTTACTTATAAACTTGTTTTAGCGTGAAGAGGTGGTTAAACATTTCTTAAAGAGCTGTCCAAATTAAATATCAGTGTTTCAAAGTTTAAGAGCAGATTTCTCAAGAAGTAACTAAGCATAGCATTGCGATTTTTTTATAAGCAAGGCTGTAGTAGTATAACGGGTATTTAAGTAATTAAATTAAATTTAATCTCTCTTTGGCTTAGTACCTATCAGTTTAAAGTATTTGTTTTGCGGAATCAAATAAACTTTTTATTTATCATTTAGTAAATCCTTTTCTAGAATTTCGTTTTGCAGACACCTACATTATAGGACTGTTATGTTTTTTGTATATTAATTTTAACTATTAGCGTCGTGTTAATTATATGTCAATATAACTGTGGTCTTGTGATTTTAATTTACTACAGCCAAATAAAATATTTGACCACTGGAAACTGATAAATGGGAATTGCATACACAGTATTAGTGTGCAATAAAAAATAGTTAATGCAACTTTTGGTTGAAAGCCAAAGTCTGTAATGTATGAGTTTGGCGGTTCTCCAGCTCCCATTATGTTTGGTGCTTATATCGATATCAAGTCAAGATATTTCCTTCGTTTTAACCGTGGTTGATAAAAGTTGCTCTGGCTGTAGTACAATGCTAATTTCGTAAACATTTACCTCTATTTTTCTTTGCGAAACATTTTATATAAATAAATGTTATTAAAATAAATATACAGTTTTTTTATGTTGTTATTTTTAATTACAAATTAAATAAATGTATCAAAATGTAATTTTAACCAAATCGAATATCACGTGTAAATATATACGCGATTAAAATCTACACTTATGTCTGATGTTTTAAGTTTTATATTTCAAGTACGTCATTACTGTAAGCTCGCATCGCGGCTTGCGTTTGAAACCTTATGATATCATCAACGAATGACGTCTTAGCTTTTCGCATGAAATAAGCTTTAATTTATTTTTATTGCTAATTAATTCGCATAACATGTTTATTATTTGTAATTAAATTCTTTTTCAAATTACATTATTATAGGGTTGTCAGAAATGATTGAAATGTACTGTCTCGGTGGCATAGTTGTATTACGGTAGGATTGCAATGCTGAGGTCTCGGGTTCGATCCCCGGGCCGGGCAACGTGATATAGGGTTTTGATATGGGGATAGACCGAAAGTGGCTTCACCAGATGCCCCTCTACCTACCCTCTCTCACGCAACTCAACGCTCACTCAAGAACTATCTGTATTATTTATTAAATAAAGTACATTTAAAATATAATTTTAAAATCGCTTTCATTCAAATCCAAATACCCGTGTAAGCTGTACAAATTACGCCATTGTCCTTAATGAATACGTATCTTTATCAGGGCTGTGTAACAAATCCATCGGCCACACTATGTGAAACGGGGTTCACGCTCCACCAATTAGTATTGTTTTATTTTGGTCAATAGGTGAGAAATCAATGTGTTACGGTATACAAGTGTAGTGAACAAAGTTATTACTGAAATTGTTTACGAAAAATAAAGTATAAATAGTGTATAAAACTATAGAATTAAATATCCGGCTAGTGGATACATCTAGTTATTATGGATGTGTGATATTCAACGAGGTTTTAATTGAAGAAGGTTAAACCGCCTGGATGTTCAAATGCTTGCTCAAGGGGCGCTACAGTTTTCAATAATACATTTAAATTTGGAACAGTAAATAAATATATAATTACTAAGTTAAAAAATCTTTTGTATTGGTATAATCTTTCATTGGTAAACCCCACTTAAAAAGGGTATTATTAATACAAACACAAACAAAACACCTGTACCAGGTGGATTACGTTCTACTTATGGTGATTAAGTAGCTTCTTGACATAAATAAACGTTATTTTACTTTACAAAAATGGCAGTTCCGGATTCGAAATTTAAATTTAAAACCACCGTATCAGAAATTTTTGATTAAGTATTTATTTGCGGGAATCCTTTGCCTAATCTAGAACATTCACGGATTTATTACGTATATTCTTACCCGGGAATTAAGCCTACTTACATCACCGGAATCGATTCAAATACGCAGCCACTATGCAAAGTTAAGCACCTACAATCAAACCTCACATCAGATAAACATAACTAATCGATTACAATTTAACTGCGACGGCATTCACGGTAGGTTTTATAATCTATTTTACATACATTTTCCGATGATGATGTGGGCCTCACACGTGATGGTATCAAGCCCGGTTCTGAGTGGAATTTATACGTAATGTCTGAAAACCAGCGCTGCAACACATTTTTACAACATTTTAAGCTGAGATGGGATCCCTCGCGGACTCACACAACTGTTCAATAGGTGCAGCAGTACACATTGCCTGTTATACCTGTCAGGCTTTAGTGTCTTATCGTTTTATTTTTATTCATTTTTTCTTTTATTTCAAATTATTATTAAGGTACAATTTCTGTTCATACTTATAATTTATGTTTAGTGTGAAATGCAATAAACGCATTTTCTTTCTTTAAGTCTCTATGTCCAAATTCATAA
>NW_023595825.1:0-11957 GCF_014839805.1 Manduca sexta | reverse complement strand
TATTACTAAAAGTTAATCACTGAAGGGAATCAGCACGAGGCACAAACAAAAATAATGTCATTCACTTTACATGCTTAGGCGTCACGCAGGCATCATCAACTAGTTGCTGGGAAACACATTTCTAATGTAAAACTGACAGTAACTCCAGTATCAAAAATGTACTGCATCTCGACAGCAAAGGGATGGCGTGTGTGCGGCGCAAAAACGCTGTAGCAATGTACTACACCTCAAAACGTGAATAAAACAGAACATTGTATTCAAGGCGTGACACGCGTGATTCAAGTTTGATTGCAGAAAGCACGCAAAACAAACATTCCAAACACTATGTTCTAGACAAATATAGTCTTTTTAAAATATGTGACTCAAAGAAGTTGCTAAACTCAATGTTTAAAACAAAGGACCTTGTTGAAGAATGTTTCTATGTCCTTAAGTGTTTATTACATAACATAACATCACGCATTTATCCCCGAAGGGATATGCAGAGGCGCAACTAGGGCACCCACTTTTCGCCAAGTATGTTCCGTCCCATGATGTGATAGGGGGCGAGCCTATCGCCATATCGGGCACAAATTCCAGACTCCGGGCTGATACTGAGTAGAAAAATCCAAATATCACTTTGCCCGACCCGGGATTCGAACCCAGGACCTCAGAGCGCTATTGTACCGGACATGCAATACAACTACGCCACCGAGGCAGTCGGGTGTAAGTGTTTATTTGTATTTAAATTACCCAGAATTTACACCACATATCGTTTACCCATTGCAAAACACATAGCGAAACAAACTTAACTAGTGCTGAAGAGTACATCATGAGAAATAAAAATAAGGAAAAAGTCACCTACTCAAACTTCACTCCGCTGACGCATCAGCGTAGAATCCTATTTTAGGCAAGTTCAAGAAATAGTTTAGCTCAGTTTTACATCGGAAATCATGAGGAATGACTTGATGTATTCCTATTGATATTTAAAAATTAATATTATACCATGGTTCAATAAATTGATCAAACTATCTAGCATAAAAATATAACGTAGGCAAAGAAGTTATTCCAAATACAAAATTGTAGATGTAAGTAGTATTGCGCCTGTGGTTGTTTTGCTTTATATGTCTGTAAATATTTGTAAGAAACGGCACTAATAAATAAGTACCAACAGCAGAATACGCGGAGACATTTACGGAAGCCGGATACCTCACAAAACCTATCTGATGTTAGATTAGAAATAGGAATCAGCGGGAATACCCGAGGGATGACTGTTCGGCATCCAAAGAAGCAATTTCAGATACCTTTGCTATTACGCTCTGCATCGACTGTAGTTGGCGACGTCCCTGGAGCATATTGAATTCAGCTACGATTTTACAAACGCTATTTTAATAATACACTTTTAATCCATAATACTTTTCAATATCTTTAAAGAAGAGACGAATGGAAATAAAAAAGACTACGAGCTCTATAAAAATAATGTAAATCTTTTTTGCCAATGTTTGTATTTTATGCGCAGTCCCATTGATCCGATTACGATAAAACAATTTATTGTTAACAATCAAGTAAAAATCATAGGCATAGTACAATTATCTTACACTAGTTGACCCAACAGACGTTGTTGCGTCTTAACTATGAATTTGTAGCGCGCATTCTGTCAATCGCTGACAGTTATTTCAAACAATTGACAGTTATATAAAATTAATGTTTTCGTTAAGATTTTTAATTTTTCTAATTTTCCCTGCAATTTTTTGTATTTTCTTTCATAAGAACCTTCTCCTGACAATAACAAACACAACAAAAAAAAACAATAGTAAAATCGGTCCAGCCGTTCACGCGTGACCAAGGGAAATAGAGATTCATTTTTATATTTACCGATTAGACTCTGCACGTGTCGCTACAGCTTAATTATTTCATCACTGGCACAAATGTGCGGGATGCCATCACCAGCTAGTTATTAAAACAAAACACTTACCAATTTCAAGCGTGGCGATGGCGTCTTTGAGCAGACGATAGGTATCACCGTTGATGCGCAGGAAGTCAACGCACACCAGCAGCCCGTCGGAGAGCCGAGTTTGCTGACGAGGCCGGTGGTGTTGCCGGCGCCGCCCACCCACACCGGCTCGCGGAACGTCATCCGGGAAAACAGACCCTGGACAACATAACCATATTCTATTTATATCATAACTAGCTTTTGCTTGCGGCTTTTCCCGCGTGAAGGAGTCTATCGGGTAATTTTTTTTCCGACTTACTTCATATGTAACGTTATTATGACCAAATTACACAAAATCATTATAAATTGTATCCTATGTGTTATTCTGATGCATAACCATTATTTCTGTAAAGTTTCATTCAAATCTGTTCAGTACTTTTTTCGTGAAAGAGGTACAAACATACATACATCCATCCTCACAACTTTCGCATTTATAATATTAGTTCCTACTAAGTGTTTTCCTACCAGCTTTGTATTGTATACTATGCCACTGCTGCACGGGCCTCCACTACTGTGGAGAGGGATTATACCGTAGTCCATCACGCTGGCGCAGTGCAGGTTGGCAAACTTAACATACCTTCAAAATTCTTTTTGTAAAGTTCTCAAGTATATAACTTTAATCTACACAACTGGAAAAACTATGGATAACTCCTTAAACCATGAAAAATTATTCTATACCGAGTATATAAATATCATGAATAAATAGATTGAAAGATAGTTTCGAATCTCAGCTAAAGCAACTCTGCGTTATTTTTATTACTAACACGATTTACTACGAGCAAGATCTTCTAAAGAGGATTGTCAGCTTGCAACGCGTCCGTCAAAAAAATTTAACTCAAATCTTTCTGTAGAAAGTACTTAAAAATAGTGTTACGTCTTCTCATTAGAATAAAAAAAGTAAGTAGATAGTAAATCGACGGTCCCTACGTAAAGTATCGAATCTGCAAAATTGCATTTTGCAGGTACAGTACTTTACGTGGTGACCGTGGAATAAACATCACATGTTTAGTGTTAATTACCATGGCGATAAGCACTTCGATTCTTATTGTCTTAAATAAATGCAGTTCATTTTAATAAGGACCGTTTAAATATCGACAGTCCCTACGCAACATTTTGCAGATTCGATACTATACGTAGGGACCGTCAAAATATTCCCAGATTTATGAAGTTCAACCTATGTTACCTTTCTTGTCATAACTTAAACAAGCGCCTACACGAACAATTTAACTTTCCAAGCAAAATTTAGTCTAATATGAACTCCGTGCCATCAGTCACGAGTCACGGAATGTCAACGATTGTTCTAAGATATTACCCTCGCGACTGCCGAGGTAATTATGTCAAACGGAAAATTAACTCTGAGAGCGCCCGACACGACTCAACTGTTCCTGCCAGTTCGCGTAATGGAATGTTTGCGCTTTATTAGTTCTTTTGGGAAATATGACGTTGGTTGCTGGTGGAGCAAATTTTTGTATTTAAAAAAAATATTAACAGAAATCTGCTATTATAGCATTAACAATTTTTTAAACGATAACAATTTTTTATTAATAGTTGCGCGACATTTTTATTTAACGACCTACATTATTTATTCTTCAATTGCTATTCATAAATGTTATTATGTTTATTGAGTTAATTTATTATTTAATTGTTAAATGATCTTACTTTTCTCTAAATATTATCTTTATTTTTTTACTGCAATATTTGTACGCCTACTAGTACAATAATTTTTTTTTACATCCATTTGCATTTATAACGACAAATAATGTATTGTTATCTTTAGCTCTAATTGTGATTCTTGGGAATAGCGCCTGCTTGATGTGTATGAAACTATCAACAATATGATTTGATCATGGAAAATGTATACATTTTATTCTGCACAAAAGGCTACTATTCATGTAGGGATGAGGGGGCAAATAAAAGAAGGAATCCTACTGGAAATCTTTACTTTTGACCACGTAATTATTAATTACACAGTTGCGAGCACGCCCTAGCGACTGCCGTAGCCACCATTCGAGCTCGAGAGAGAGAAAGCACTTAATCAGATATTCATACAAAAAGCATTTTATTATAATTCTCTTAAAATACAATCAGATATTCCCCACATTCATACATCTACTTAATATGAATTACCCATAGCGAAAAGTAGGTACACGAATTGCGCAAATGCCTACTAGGGATAGTGTGTAAAGCAGTCTATCTCTACCTTTTAGTTACGTAAGCATATAGAGATATTGGAGACGGCTGAAGTGGTCACGCGCCTGATGATAAGCGGCCCGACTGTCCATAAGAAACACTATCCGCACATTTAATTACAAAATTCTGCGTAACACTGTACTGCATTAGTAACTCTGCATATTAGATACTAGCTTTTGCCCGCGGCTCTGCCCGCGTTATAAAGTTTTCAGGCTAAAGTTTTCCGTTATTTTATAACGGAAAACGTAGTAGTTGTCAGGGAGCCTATGTTCTTCCCAGGGTCACAAACTGTCTCCATACCAAATTTCATCTTAATACGTTGGGTAGTTTTTGATTTTAACACGTTCAGGCAGACAGATGCAGCGGGGGACTTTGTTTTATAATATATATTTTAGAACTTTTTAAGAGGAATAATCCCGTCATACATCATTGTTGCATAAGTTTAACCGTTTATGCAGCGCACGCAACGGAAGCTCTCAAAACTAATAAATTGTCCCCATTTTTGCAACATGTTTCATTACTGCTCCGCTCCTATTGGTCATAGCGAGATGATATATAACTTAGAGCAGTGGTTCTCAAACTTTTAAATGACGGAACCCTTTTGGGAAGCAAAATACTTGATGGAACCTTACAATAAAACAATTGTTTTATAAGTGTATTTTTATTAATCAGCATAATAAAAGTACAATGTAACAGTTACTAATTATTATTGAGAGAGGTGTTTTGATTTTTTCTAAATTCTTGCGGAACCCCGACAGAGGTATCACGGAACCCTAGGGTTCCGCGGAACACTAGAGTATAGCTGACTTAGAGCACTCCACAAACAAAGGGCTATTCAACATAAAAGATTTTTTCATTTCGAATCGGTAGTTCCTGAGATTAGCCATTACTGCTCCGCTCCTATTGGATATAGCGTGATGATATATAGCCTATAGCACTCCAAGAACAAAGAGCTATCCAACGCAAAAATATTTTTTCAGTTTGGATCGGTAGTTCCTGAGATTAGCCACTACTGCTCCGCTCTTATTGGGTATAGCGTGATGATATATAGCCTATAGCACTCCATGAACAAAGGGCTATCCAACGCAAAAAGAATTTATCAGTTTGGATCGGTAGTTCCTGAGATTAGCCATTACTGCTCCGCTCCTATTGGGTATAGCGTGATGATATATAGCCTATAGCACTCCACGAACAAAGGGCTATCCAACGCAAAAATATTTTTCAGTTTGGACCGGTAGTTCCTGAGATTAGCGCGTTCAAACAAACAAACAAACAAACTCTTCAGCTTTATATAATAGTATAGAAGTATAGATATAGATTCTCAGCCACATGAAGTTCACTGCTGAACATAGGCTCTCGTAATGATTTATAAACGGTACTCTCAAAAGCGGAAAAATATGAAAAATATCAAAATTATAAAATTAGCTACTAAGATTAGCTGTTTGATATATGAACTTATCTCCGGGTCTACTATTCCGACATCTCCATGATAATTTGTTCCGTTGTAATGATTTTATTTTTATCGCACAACATAGATGGCGTTACTAGGCACGTTTCAATAATAGATAACTCTGATTTTACATTGGAAAGAACCGACAGCAAAAATAAATGGGAGAGTAAATGTGGAGTAAAGGATGTTTCGCTGGTGGAAAAAAAAGAAAGGATTGACGCGACCCAGAGATTTATAATTTTAATGATTTATAAACGGTACTCGCATCCCGCTTATTCCTGTCGTAACATATATTATACTGTTAAAAAAATAAAATTTTTGGGGGTATTTTGTGCCTATCTTCGATATAAAATACTCAGCGTTTACGCAGCGAGGCTGTTAGTCATGTACAGTCGTATCGATCGGATGGTAGGTGTAATGTTTGTGAAACTGTAGATATCTGTAGTCAGTAATAGAACTTAAGTATTATTTTAATCAAAATCGCTTAATTTCCTAACAATACTATATTCTTATAACGTCCAGGAATCCTGCTGGATACATTGTCCTTCAAAACACAATAGTTCTTGAAAAGCAGCAGAACTGAAGATGATACCCAGCCCGATGGTCGCATACGAAAGCCCTGCCGAAAATTTTGTCTCACACGACATTCGTCCACAACAAAATGATTAATTACAAGTACGAATGCGTAAATTGGAAGGTAGTTCATTAGGGAAAATGAAAAAGTTCCTAAACATTGCTCATTAATCAAACTAGAAGTAATTAGTTATTCAATTTGGAGTGTCGGCGCGCCGCAAAGCGATTTCGCCCGCGCGGCCGCAGTTGATTTCAAGAAACCATTGTGAGAGTTGCTATTGAACGATATTTTATTTATAGCTTGCATCAAGGTTTTCCGATGCTAAGTTTCAAATCAATTAAGTTGGTTATGATTGGTTTTCTTTGTGTAAAATGGTAAATGCGTACTGTGAGCTCACCAGAGGTAATTATTTTGGTTATGTTAAACCTAAAAGATGATAGCATTTAGGTTTAGGTTAAAAGTATTCAGTATACATAGGTTTCCTCACGAGATTTTTCTTCATTGTTAAGGTGAATGATAATTGATAATACACACGTAATTTGAATAGAGGTGTGTGTTTTGCGTTTGGAATCTACAGACATCCGTTTCGGCAGACCGATCCATTTGCACCTAGTGGCGGATTTATATTTTTTATAAGTGTAGGCCACTTTAGGCTCCGCCGCTCCATGCACGTGGGTTTATGTATGTATGTATGTAATTAGGTTTTTAAAATACTTAATATTTTTCCATTTGTTTGTATTATTTAAAGCACTAAACTTAAGTAAACGAATGATTAATTAAATCGAGTGAGCATCCTCTGAAATCTGCCACTTCTAAGAGCCTGCCGCCCATAGGCCGCGGCTTATACGGCCTATCATTTGAGCCATTGCATTCCACCGATAGCAAATATACTTACTGAAGCATCCACAACGTTACGTTCTCATCTTTCATCATAGACATCATTATGAAACGTAATGAGAATCATTTTTGCCTTCATATCTTCGAGCTCCTCTCATTTCTACCTCTGTATTTCCAATGGAATATTCTAGTCGGCAAACGGGCCCTTAATTAGTGGGATTCGTTTCCACCACGCCCATGCTAATGAAAGAGATTTTATTCGCGTTATTTCGGAATCTGGAATTTTTCGATTCAATTTTCACTGATGGAGCGGTGACGCGGCCTAAATCTGACGACGAATCGATAACAATCATTAGTGAGGGCAGTTTTAGAGGGGTGACGGTAATTTTAATTAAATTAGGAATCATAAAATTTACCAAGTTTAGGCTGGTTAAGTTAATGCCATGTCGTCTGCCATTTATTTTTAACTTATTAATAACTAGCGACCCGCCCCGGCTTCACACGGGTGCAATATTTCTCCACTATGTAATGGATGTTATTATACATATAAACCTTCCTCTTGATTCACTCTATCTATTAAAAAAACCGCATCAAAATCGTTGCGTAGTTTTAAAGATTTAAGTATACAAAGGTAGGGACAGAGAAAGCGACTTTGTTTTATACTATGTAGTGATATCAGCCTTGTATTATATATTGACCTAGTACTGGACGAGACCTCTTCTACTGCCAGGGTTTAGTCCTCAGTCCACCGCGCGACGCGAGTTGAACTACTTAATTATTTGAAAAATAATGTAGTTTGTTACGGTACGGTCTGTCACATGTTAATGTGTTACGAATATATTACTAAATCCGATGGTCGAATATTGATCACTGAGTGAAGAACAAGTTAAAATAATAATGAGATATTTATTACCTACACTTTTTTATGTTAAATAATGCACATTTATTTCGACTAAGGCTTACAGCTTCACTATGGGCAAAGACTATATAAATTCCTAAAATTACCTTTCTTAAACATAATTTTATTATTCCAGTAACAACACAGAATAACATTAGAAATCTAACAATACCTCAGGGGTAAGGTGTGTACTATACAAAGAACAGACAATCCAGAAAGTTTAATACCGACTCAAGTTAATTCGTTAGGAAACTGTTAAATTGATAAAAGTTACAAGTTACAGCACACCGGGGCCGGTATCAGTGGTTCCCAGTTGGATAGAGTTTAGTTCGTGTTTTTTTTCCTGGAAATCACAACTTAAACGCTTTTGTTATGAGTCATGTGTAATGTAGCAAAGGTTCTATTCGTTCAGCTTCTTTTTTCTTCTTTATAGCTTATTTTGAAGAAAGCATTAATCAGCGTTTAATAAAAATAACACGGGGTATGTGGTACACATGTTCATGAATTTTATCCCCGAAGGCGCGAATTGTGCTTTTCGCCGAACGTATTTCGTCTTATAGTGTGGTAGAGGACGAAACTGTCGCCATAACCGGAACAAATTCCATTCGGTGAGCTGATATTGAGTAAAAATCCCAATGTCACTGCCCGACCCGTGGATCGAACCCGAGACCTCAGATTGCAGTATATAATAGAACTACGCCACCGAGGCAGTTGAGGGATAAGTGGCATTGGTGTAAAACAATATACTTGTGAACAGTAATATCACATTATCAGTCTTACTTATAAACTTGTTTTAGCGTTAAGAGGTGGTTAAGAATTGCTTAAATACCTGTCAAAAACATCACCGGTTCCTAGTTTAAACCTTATTAAGAGGCGAGATGGCGGGTTTAGACTTACAGCTGATCGAGTAAATTTGTGTTTTAACTAAGCACAGCTTTGCGATAATTTTATAAGACTATAAAATTCCAACTTGACTCGACTAGGGTATGGAACTTGGGCCCTTCCGTTTAACATACATGAAAACTACCACTGAACTAACGCTAACATTGTTTTTTTTTAACTGAACCTACTGCTGATGGCCTAACGTAAGACGGCTTATTCACCAACATCAGTCTTTCGGGTGAACGCTTTAGGCAATCACAACCCTTGATTAAGTGACAATGCTGATGGCAACCCGCTAACAGGTTACAAACCTCGGCTAAGGATGGCACTTGAAGAGGATGGAGACAACAACGATAAAGAAATGATACAAAGACTATCTATCAATTACCATGATCATTGGCACGCGGGCCGGAACTATTAAAGTACCTTTAATCATATACAGCATTTACTACTAGCCCACAAAATATTGATTAATAGTACGAAATAATCTGCTTTGTTGTGAGCTTAACTCGTATTACAAAGGATCGTGTAACAGTTTATCTGATCTATAGATCTGATAACAATTGAATATGACTGAAGATTACTATTAATAAGATTAACTATTTGATCGTTATTAACCCAGCGTAATGATATCAAGTGAGATGCCATTAATACTTAAGAATGGATTGGTATGATGCGTCGAAAATTTGTTTTGTCAACTATGCAATACAAATTATGATTTTCTATTATTCTAGATTTTGAGGAAAATATTATTAAGAACATAGTTTACCTTATTTTATTGTCATTCAAAATCTGTGTTATAAATCCAGAAAAATTAACCAAAAAGTATTGTTTAATACTTCACAACGTTACATTTTTCACAAGCGCATTTAATAACTATCCGAGGAAGTACATTCATTGGACACTCTCTTTAAAATTTCACATTCACAAAATTATTAATTCCAAACGCTTCCGCTCTCACAAAACCGCTTTAAACGGGCGAATAAAAATTTTATCCGTGTTTTGCTGAACAAAAGATACAATAGGCTGTGTATTAAGGATGTCTTAAACAATTGATTCAAATCGATAGTAAACTGAAAATCGATTTAGATTTACCAATTTTTATTTTTATGTCGGATTGTTCTTTGAGCGTTTTGGAGTTAATTAGTACATTTTTTTTTATGATCTACTTCTGTGTAAAGTGGGCTTAACTAATAACTCAAATATCACTCTGAAATATCCTATTTTACCCTACATATAGCGTAAAATAATCGATAATAATGTTTCCAATTCCTAAACTAAACTAATATTTATTTTTCTGACGAATCGATTTTAATTTATGTTTGTACGTTTTCTGACACCCATTGTGCACGATAATGGCCGATGCTTTCATAATTCATTGTGTTTGAAATGCGGCCCATTTTCATTACTCTAATCCTTATTCGGATGTTGAAATTAAACAAATTTTCCGGATTCTATCGCGGTTTTTGTTTTTTATTTTTCTCCCGACGTTTCGAAGACTTTGCAGCCTTCATGGTCACGGGGGGGACTGAGGTGTTGTTCATCCGTAAAGTCAAAGTTACAATATCTACCTACATTTTACAATTTGACTGCCTCGGTGGCGTAGTTGTACTGCATGCGCGGTACGGCAGCGCTCTGAGGTCCTGGGTTCGAATCCCGGGTCGGGCAAAGTGATATTTGGGTTTTTCTGCTCAATATTAGCCCGGAGTCTGGAATTTGTGCCCGATATGGCGATAGGCTCGCCCCCTATCACATCCTGGGACGGAACACACTCGGCGAAAAGTGGGTGCCTTGTTTGCACCTCTGCATACCCCTTCGGGGATAAATGCGTGATGATGTGTGTGTGTGTGTATTTTACAATTATACAACTTTTTAAATTTTTTTTAGCTGTTGGTCGTCCGATCTACGCAGAATGAGCTCACAGTGTCTTAAAGTCTGGCAGTCGGTCTTTTGGGTTCCGATTTAATTAAATGTAGAACTGGATTCCAGGCTTGTGCAAGCTTCCAACCATCTTCCCTATTGAAATTAGGATGTTTTTTAATTTCAATAGCCTCGCGAATCATCCTGGGCAGGAGTCGGTGTTCTTTGGCGAGGATTTGTGGCTTGTCTAGTCGCAGATAATGATTGGCGCCTCCTTCAGAGTGTTCAGCGACTGCAGACTTCGTCGAGCGTCGGTGTTTCACGTCAGCTATATGTTCTTTTACGCGGGTCCCTATATTTCTTTTTGTTTGCCCGATATAAGACAGGCCACAGTTGCAATCTATTTTGTATACTCCCGGTTCTTGTAGAGGTATATGACACTTGACAGGTGGTAAAAATTGACTAATCTTTTTAGGCGGCTTAAAATAAGTTTTTATGGAAGCACGCTTCAGGATGTAGCCAATCTTGTCGGTGACTCCTCTTACATATGGTAATACAACCGGAACACGTTCAACTGTGGCTGGTTTCACTCGGTTTCTGTGATGGCGGCGTGGAATTTGGAGCTTGTTGTCTCGCAGTACTTGCTTGACATGTTGCAGCTCAGCGGCCAGGTGTTTCTCGTCACAGTCCTTATTCGGATGTTTATAAATATATTTTTTTAGGTTGGTTGAATAAAAAAAGTGTCTTGTCGAATTAAATATCTCTTCGATATTGGATTAATCCATTAATATCCATACAAATCGTAACGTTTCCAATATTGCTAGGATTGGACTGTTCCCATACTAGGTCATCGTCCGACATAAAGATTGCACCAAAGAGCGGTTGACGATTGCCAAGCGTCCCCGTCCCACAAAACTTTATAATTGCCACGAGAGAGTTCGGATACAGCGCGGCCCTTGCTTGTGTCACTTCGTTTTTACAAACAATGACTTTGCTAACTGGATTTTAAATATTTTTTCCGATCTAAAAATATGTTTAGCTTAAAGATGTCCATTTGGTGGTTTAGAGTTCACGTCACGTGACATTTGTGAAATGTTGAAAACTTTGTGGATTGCGACTGTCGTGATTTCAGTGACTTGTCATTGTTTAAGGCGCCACGCAAGCGCTGTAAGCTTGTTGCCGAGATTTGAGACATATTACATTATAAAAAATTATAGTTATTGTTGCTGACGTTGAAGCAACGCTCAGTTCTATATTAGTGTAGTGTTTCTCGGCTACAAGTTGACAGCGTCTGCGC
>NW_023595824.1:0-1689 GCF_014839805.1 Manduca sexta | reverse complement strand
AATTTGGCGGCGCCCATGAAATCCAATATAATTTTTTGACCCGGGGTGTGAAACCTGGACCTCAGAGCGTTGTCGTACAACCTACCCAACAACTAAGCCACCGTGACAATATGAAACACTAAGTTATAAAATCTGCTTCGTAAAATGTTTATTTTGTACAACAATTGAAACCTTTTGCTTTATTTTCCTTCACAAACCGTCTAATAAATAACCGACTTAAATCCCAACAGAATGACTCAAGTGAGGAATATTGGAACCAGACAAGCACGTATTCAGAAAACGAAGAATTTTTCGAGGAAATCTACGCTGTCTAAATTACGTATTACACCAATGAGTGGTAAAAAAAAATTATAATGATTCGTCATCTAAGCGAGATGATTATTTATTTATTTTATGATTAACAAATGTAGCATAAGATTCCATAATTAAAAAAAAAAACTAACAAATATATCACATTCTTTCTGTTAAACTAGTTGTAGCCCGGTGTTCGAAATTTAAAAGTGAGTCAGTTTGAACTTCATTACGTTTTATTATTGCAATATAATTTTCTCTATATTTGTTTTCAAATTATATTATTTTATTCCTATTCACCCCACTTTACGGAATCGTTTGTCAACAAGTTGACAGCGCATGCGTGTCGCCTTACAGTTGTTTTCCACGTTAATTACGGTTAATTAAAGTATATGGTACAAAAGTTCCGCTATGGAATTATTAAAGATATTTCTTCGCCTGCATTATATATCATTAGAATCGATATGTCAGGAAAATAAATTATTAAAATACTTCCTCTATTAAGAACGAGTAATTTTATTTGTGTGTTAAGTGTGGAGTAATAGTATCCAGATAATTTGCTGTATACATTCTTAGTATTTTGTTTCTAATTATTATGAACTTTTAATCATTTTTCCGATGTAATAAAGTTCATTCTACGTGAAAACTTTCTCGTATACAAGGGTCTATCTGGACACGTATAACTTATATTTCTTATTTTTTTATTTTCGTGGAGCACGTGTGTAAATATTAGATATTTTCTTTCAGTATTTGAATAATGGACATTATTAATTTAGTTACAAAAATCTGACTGCCTCTATGGCGTAGTTGTATGACGGTACAACTGCAGTGCTGAGGTCTCGAGTTCAATTCCTGGGTCGGGCGAAGTGATGTTGGATTTTTCTACTCAGTAGCAGCCTGGAGTTGGTAATCTATCACATCATGAGACGGAATACACGGCGGAACGTGGATGCACTAGTTGCGCCTCTGCCTACCCCTTTGGGGATTAAAGGTAAGTTTGTGTACAAAAAAAAATATAAAACCGTATCTTAAAACTAGTTCAGGGTAGACGTACACGAATATTTACATATGTGCTGTCAAATATCAGCATCTATAATATGATAATAATGGACACGCATGTGCGGTACATTATGCGCGGTTTTATACACAGATCGAGGTCACTATTCGATTTTTTAACTGCCCAAGCGCGCATTACTAATCCTTATATTATAAAACAAAGTCCCCCGCCGCGTGTCTGTCTAAACGCGATAAATTCAAAAACTACCCAACGGATTGCGATAGAATTATGAATGGAGATAGTTTGAGTCCCTGGTAAGGATATAACCTACTTTTTATATGGTGAAAAACGGCAGGCGAAGCCTTAAGCAAAAGCTAATATTTTATAAAGCATTTCTATCG
>NW_023595823.1:0-37884 GCF_014839805.1 Manduca sexta | reverse complement strand
GGGAGGAACAAAAAATAAGTAAACTTACATAAGAAAAAGAATTAGTATTATTTGTTAATTCAAGCAATCTAATTAACAAATAAACACAACAAAAACAATATTCAACATTAATACCCCAAAAAAATCAAACAAAAAAATATTAGTCAATAACTCAAATATACTCCACACACCTCGTGTCCCATCACCGAGCAATATATATAGCTGAAAGCCGTAGCTATGCGAACAAATATATTATATTTTCCTATATGTTAGTTCCATCATTTATACTTTATTACTATATACATGTATAACTAGGCGTGTACGCGCGCTGTTTGTCTCCCGCTGTAGTGTGGGGCAATGTTACCGTCAAGCATGTCTTTCATGCATTTGTCAGTAAAAACTATTTGATGAATGTCCTGTTTGAATTGATATCCGTGTGCCCTGATTGTCTTGAAAAAAACAAACAAAACATTCGAAATACAAAATCAGTTTTAATGAACACAATACAGTTTTATGTATTGTCAGTTTTCTTTACCTTTCGTTATATGTTATCCGGAACGTAGAAATAATGCAACTGAATTGGGTCCGTGTTTTCTATTGCTTTGTAAAAGGCAATATAAATCAGTCAAGTGATGTTTTCTTTCGTTGTAAGTTTTAAGGCCGTGTAAATGCATTTCTATTTCGCTCTGAAGTGCCATATTTGACACGCTGTCAAGTTCAATTCAGCATCTTAAAATCGACTCTATTTAATAAATAGAACAACATCACAAATGATGTCTTAAGTGTATGATATGAGCGGGTTTTTGAGATCTGAGTTGTTAAACAGCACCCACTCAGCTGACAACATGCGCTAAAATGACAGCTCAAGATTTTCTTATTAACAAGTTCAATACCTCAAATGTTTACTTAAGATCCTACTCAAAGGTGAGATTTGTTTATTTATATGGTTGCACTGTAATTCTTCTTAAAGACAGCGAGATCAACATGTCAGAAAAGCTACAGCCATTTTAAAATCGTTGACATTTGATTAAGTTTCGTAGAACTGCCTTAATTTGTTTCCATTTTTATTACAAACGAGAATCGCTTACGTATAGTTTTGTAACTTACCTATGACCCAGAAAATAAGTCATTTTGATATGGCATTACTAAATGAAACCACACGTTATATTCTTGAAAATAACACTTTATAATATGTTACTTGAAAGGTAGACGTAAAATAAAAAAGTATATTTTTTAACAAAATAGTTATCAATCAAAAGTAGTTTTAATTTTACACGCCCTAACGACATTAAGAGAATTCGTCGCGGCGGCAACATCACACTTTCAATCAAAAATACTCTCACGCACATATCAATATTCACACCAAATTTACAAAATGACAATAAATCAGAAAAGTATAAACCGCTATTTTAGTGAAAATATTCGTGATTCATGGATGATTTTTTGCACAATGTTAGCAGAGGTAATGACGAGTATGTGCTTTCATTAACATGAGATCAAAATCACTCTGTAGATAGTTAGGCTTTTATTCTCAGATAAGTAAAAATAATCGCGTATGCTCTCTCACTAGTAAACAATCTATAAAATATTTTAAATTTTCTCACAAAACGATAGATTAATATAAAAATATTTACTTGGTAGAAATATAGACCTATATTCCTTCATTATAAAATATAATTCTAAAACCATCTAAAAGGCACAAGGAAACAAAAATCATTGCACTATTCTAGGGCATTAAACCTTATTACAACGCCTTCAACACATTCTCTATGGCCAATATTCACATATTATAATTGATAAAGGCAACTAAATGGAAAGGCTGCCTTGTATAAACTAGATTTACTACGGGCAGCAGGTATTGACATTCTCGCCCGAGACTCCGGACATGCCAAGTATGAAGGTGCATGTTGAGCCAGACTCGATGGAATGTTACATTTTTTCATTGGCACATCACAATACCCTTGCACCTCCTTTATTCAATATTCGAAATTTAAATCTTTTTTCGAAAATCAAATTTTATTTCAATCTTTAAGAAAAAAAATTATGAACGTTACCTATTTTCACAGACGTCTTTAGTATATTATTTATGTTTTATGTGCCTTTCTCTCAAGTCTTTGATATAACTGACCCATCTGCCGCTTGATATATTATATTTATCTCTAATTTGTAATTCTTATCATGAAACTCATTAAAAATATTTCTACACACACCAATCACACCGACAAAAAGGCAACAGCAAATAAGTATTCTGCCGGAATCAAATAATGATTTATGTGTCGGTAATTTTGTCAAACGTCCGTCCGCACACAATGACCGTCACACATGTATATGTAAGCTAGTAGATTAGAATGGGGAGAGAACTCAATTAAAGATTTTTCCTTTAATAAGGAACTGGGGATTATTTTTGGACAATATTTTGTTCCTTTTATCAATCCAGATTTGTTGCGCAATATATTTGTTTTTTTCGTTCAAATTACTTGTTTTTTATATTAAAGTAAGTCATTTCGCCGAAGCACTAAACGTACTTAAAGTACCATAGTAATACTAGAAAAAAAAATTAAGTACAATTACTCCATAGCATTATATTGACTAGTTACTGTATATTTATATGCGAGTGTCCAAGTATGTACCACCGTATTGTCTATTTCTATTGCCAAGCAGCAATATGCTTGCGCTGTTGTGTTTAGATTTGAAGGATTGTAGCTAGTGTAATAACTTAATAGGTATTGAAAATAATGACCATGCCACGTATAACTGGCTCCATGGCGTAATTGTATTAGGGTACGACTGTAGTGCTAACTCGGGTTCGATTCCCAATCGGACAAAGTGAGAGGCTTTTCTACTTAGTATTTGCCCGGAGTCAGGAATTTGTCTGGCGATAGGCTCGTCCCCTATCATGTCATGGGACGGAATAAACATGGCGGAAATTGGGAGCAACATTAACGCCTCTGTCTACCCCTTCTGGGATAAATGGCATGTGTAAAATATGCAATGTTCAAGAGTCATGAGCAATCTGAAGTGCCTCGCAGTGCTTTTATGTCAAAATGACGTTGTTACCATTTATGGAGAGTCATTTACCATCAGGAGAGCAGGTTGCTCGTCTCGTCTTCCAGTTATTACTTAAACTCTGAGACATTAACCCCATTATTCATAAACGTTATTTATCTGAGGACGGAGCATTGCTGTGATAACAAGTCTGTTTATTATCACACGTTGGGATATTAGGACCCCTATGGACCATATACTAGGGAAACTCAACACTAACAATGCTGAAATCCCTGGACTATGGATATGGTGGTTCCTTGCGTTTAAAAAATTGACTGTAAATGCAATCCTCAACCTCTGTTACCAGAAGCATTAAATTTTGCACATTATTGCATTATAATATCTTATTACATTAACAAGTAAAGTCCCAAACAAAAGCTAATAAGAAATAAGTACTTATACTTATTTAATAGTTATTCTAAATAATAAGCCCCTATTCGTCAACTTTTGTTCGAACTTTTAACGATTTAATTTGTTAAATTACTATCTTTATTAAAAGTGGGGTCGATTTTATAATGGATATTATAGTGTGGGTGACTTTCAAATGAAATAAGTAGTATTAAATATTTGTGACTCTGTGCATACTCTACGAAATTAAATTTTAAAGTCCAATTGTGTCAAAATAATTACATACTCATATAAACAAAAATAACGTTTTGCTTTTTAAGTTTTAGACTATAGACCTAACAATATTAACAAATAAGCAAATAAAGTACCATACCTACCAAAACCGCGGTGGCTTACTTCAGCGCATACGAGAAGGCCTTGGGATATCTTGTTGCACTAAGAAGATGCGCGGAGTCGTCTCTGCGTGATGCAGGCTTGCAGCCGTCTAACTAAATAGCTAAGGGCTAAAGGAGCCCCCGAATGCCCAAAGAAGCTCTTGGTGAGTCCGACAGCGGGAGACCAACCATCCGCATGCTCGTCCTTGTCGAGGTCGCGCCATCATCTAGACTGTTAAGCCAAGGTTTACCACGTCTGTAATTGCAATCAAATTGTTCGTTAATCCAGGCATGATTTGTAAATATCAAACTATCATACATGTTTCATCGTCAGACATAGGAATCAAAATCAGGGACTTACAAGTTAGTATTTCACTACACTTTTAAGCGATGACAAAATCCTTTCCAACTTTTATATCGTCAAGAAGGAATCGCTAACAAATATTTCTCAGAATATCATCTACGATTCAACTGATGAATCATGTCAGTTGATTATTCATCAAAATACATATAACCAAGTGCTTCCCTTCCCTTCGGCAATTTGCCTATTACTTATCTGTACATGCGAAACACTGGAACTGAATATAATAATTTACGCTTCTTAGAAAAATTACGCTGTGAATCACTGACACAAATTTTATTATAGTGACATCTATGGATAAATATACAAAATTTTTATCGTTATAGGCGTAGAAAATAATGAATATTATGTTGTCAGGTGAAATACTACCTAATGAAAATAAAGGACGCTAGATGGCGCTGTAAAAATATATTTTATTAGACATCAAAATCAACTCAAAATTCCGAACGTAATTTTATAACATCTGTTGACTTTTGTTTATGTTTTGTTTGAAACGTCAAACTTCAAAGTTAAAAATGTCGCCGCACTTTAAAAAAAACAATCTCAAATTTGAAATTTCAAACATGTAATCAACAACTAAATCATGAAGCCGAAACGCACTCCGCACATCAAACCATCTAAATGAAAACGACGAAAGCAGAGACTGTTTCATTAAAATGGATGGCGTGTCCGAAAATCGACACTGTACATCCTGGCTTGGCTTACATCTGGCCTTTGGACGAGCTGGTGGTAGCGAAGCAAAAGGACGCCTTACACGATATAATAGGAAAGCCAGGCATCAGCTACACAATATTCAACAAAGAAGGTCAGAAAGTATTCCTCGCTGTGCACGAAAAACACTGCAGAAAGTTCGATTTGAAAATATTTAACATCTACGGAAACGAAGTGATACAAGTGAAAAAACCCAAGTTTTGTCTTACTAGGATCTTCGTTTGGGCTCCCCCAGGGGCATGATTCTCTACGACAATGTCGAACTTGTAACACGGCGTGTTTCGTTAACTTCGTGTTATGACTGTGTAAGAGTATTCTGGATGCTAATTTGACATTTCATAAACACGATGAGGTGTGACACATCCGCCTTATGGGCATGTTACGAATTGTCAAAATAACGTGCGGCAATCCAGCGCGTCTATGCGCGTTTAGACAAATTAATTATTTAGATACAACGACTGTATAATTTCTATTGACGATAGTATCCTCTTTACATCGTGAAAACTCAAATATAATATTCTACCTTATCAGAAACAAAACAAACATAAATCCTAAATGATCGAATTAATATTCAAACCTATGTTTTTGTATCTTGATAGTCAAATTTGTGTTATGGGCTCAGCGGTGAAAAATAAGCTACTTTACTACTGGCAACCCGACTTTTGACAACAATTGAGGTCAATCAAGTTTATTTTTATTACTTCGATGTAATATTTCTATTAGTAAATAGATAGGCCAAACAAATATAAAACACTAATGAAGGTATCTTTTAAACAATGTTTTCTTAATTATGTACATTACAATTAATACTATGTAGTTTCTTTGTGGTGAAAGTTTTGTACCTATAAAGTTTGATAACAATAAAGATTATTGAAGAAATTTTTACTAGTTATACATTATTGTTGTTATAAGTAATTGGTAGAGGTCTTAATCAAGGGCTTAGCCAGCTTTAAATTAAATATCAAAATCTTCTAAATGTGAATATCGATCCAGGGAACAAAGCAAAAATTTCATGTAGGTAATCCCAATAATTTTACACAATTACAAACAAAAGGATGTACTCATGTTAAGTCTAAGATTGTGTGTCCAAACCCTTTCTTTTTATTTTAGGAGACCAAAGGCATCTTACATTGAATACTAATGTTAACAAAACTGATAATATCAAATGTAATAATAAAATAATTTCTTTTACAGGATAGTGAATGTAATGCAAGATATTCCAAATAAATAATAGTAAAATATACTCAGTTTTAACAACATATTATTTTTGTTTTATTTTTATTTGTTGTTCAGTCTTAGATAACATAATATACTTAAGTAAAATTTCTATACATGAGTTTGAATGTTTGTTAATTAATCAGTTTCACCTTAATAACTAAATGAATGTGTATGAAATATGGTACTCAGACAGTGAGCTGTGGATTGAATAGAGTACTTTTATTCCAAAAGATTAATTCCGGTTGAGCGGCAAATAGAAGTTACTAGGTAATAGAGCTATAAATTTTTAAAAAATAACGTTTAATAGGCAATATACACTTATTTTAATTATTGTTGGTAAGTCTGTTATATGTGAGTGTCTGTCTTAATAGTTATAAGGTGTCTACGGCAATGTCTATTTCTATAGCCAAGTTAAACTGTGTCCATGCACTGATGTGTACCAGTTTAGAGGAAATTGTAACTAGCGTAATTACTTTATAAGACCTAAAATCTTTGTCTCATTCTGAAAACCTACTGTGGAACGTCACATAGTGCTTTACAATTCAAAGTTCCGGATGGCATTGTAACTGTTTATGGGCGGTCGTATCGCTTATCATCAGGTAAACGGCATCCTCGTCACATTATTTAACTAAATAAAAAAAAGAATTTGAGTTAATGCCTTGTCGATTTTGCAACAAATTTTATAATGGAAGGTCCGTAGAATTCCTATTAATATACGTTGTTAGCGCTAATTTAACATAAACTGCATAAGCACAACAGCATTTACTATTATTCATATAACAGCATTCGTGTAAAATCTTCAGTAGCATTCAATATATCAATTCAATTCAATTTTAAAATGTGGCTTTAGTAAACAAATCAAGTAAATAAGTCAATGACATTGACATTTGACAATAATTTTGAAGTTACATTTTTCGTTTGAAAACAATCACAATCTACAGAAATTTCTTTAAATTATTTTTATATTCCTTTCATGTTTCTTACATTTAAGTATATACAAAAATGGGATTAAATAAAGTTTGGCAGTGATTTATTCGAGTTACATCATTTAATATCACGAATACAAACAAAAATAGCCTTTTCAAAAACCGATACTTGCCGATTCGAGGGGATGAAAGATTTCTGAACGCATTAACACATCGTAATATAAAAAATATTAAGCATAGACAACCTATCGTATGGCATACACAATACCTATTTATCAATTACACATCGTGGCGCGTGTATGAAACGCGTTTGTGTTTAGAGCTTGTTTTGACAACACGCGTTTACGGTGTGTTATCGCGAGTAGCATAGGGAATCAACCTACAGGTAACTATGTGGGATCCGTAAGCAAAGGCAGGCCTTGCGGTAAAATATATCTGGTCAAAGATAGATGTGGAGAAGTGATTTTAAAACTACAAGCAAGAGGATTTTTCCAAGTTATTTACGATGTCTTGTCAGACAGAGACCACGTCGGCATACTCGCTCCGAAGTGGAAACTGGAAGTTCTCAATGCGAAGAATTTTGGAGTTTCATTTCCAATTGATATGGATGTTGGGTACAAAGCTGTTTTGCTCGGAGCTTGTTTTCTTTTGATTGCATGAAAATACAAAATTATAACTAAAAACTAGTTTTATTTGTATCTGTGACTTCCGAATTATACTTTTGATTGTATTTATCATAATTAGTGCATAATGAATGTCTTAAAAAGAAAATAAAACCACCATGTACATTCAATTGGAATCAGTCTGTATATATTCGATTTTAAACAGGGCAACATAATTGTATTAACTGGTGATGGAAAATCATCTCTCGTCAATCAATGCTCTACCAGAAGGCACTCCACAACTTAATAATCCATGTAAATATTTTATATTTAACATCATACGATGATGTTGTAATGAGAATTGCTATTCAAATGAATTGGAGTACTGGAATATTTACCTATACAAAGTTTAAAATATTTACAACTTCAAAAAGTTTCTTCACAATTCTCTCTTCAATCATTTATTTGCACAACAAAATATTCAAATATAAAAATACAAAAATAAACTGATTAATTACATATTTTGTTGATTTAAAGGATATAAAATTAGTGTTAGAGAAGTTCACATTGATCTGTGTTCTTAAATACCCTTACTAGGTTTATATAACCATATAACTAGAGCTGATAAGAGTTTACAACAGTAACAATACATAACTTTAGGTACTTAGTATAATATACAAGCACAGTAATAATTATTTCCTACTGTTCTGACTATATATTATTTTACATTTTAGTGCACCCTGATGATGAGCAGTCATATCATACCCCGGATACATTGTAGATACAAGTAGGTAAATATATTTAAATAATCTTTAAGATATTACTATACAATGATTCAGAAGCCTCAAACTAGATATCACTTTTTACATAAACATTTAAAGAAGATGTTACCTAATATTAATTATTATTGCTATAAATATCTAAAATACCATCATGCTAAATGTATTTAATCGTTATTATAAAATATATTTTTGTAATATTTTTAAATTACAGCTTTAGAAATACAATTATTTTATATTAGCTATAACAATATCAACATTGTGTTAGTTTAAGCCCCTGATAATTAATATCGGCATGAAATTGTGATAATAAAATTATGGTTATGATGCAGTGAATGGCGCATCGGTGGGGCGGGGGGGTAATTACTGCCATGATCCCCCCCCCCCTTGGCAGGATCTAGGTGACTACTGATTTTTTAATGTCTTATTGATGATATATTTAATAAAATTAATATTTTTGTGGTGTGCAAAAACACGCAAATGACACACATAGTACGCAGTCCTGGATTAGTTAATAGGTTGTATAGGCAGCGGCCTATGGGCGGCAGATTTCAGAGGACGCTCACTCGATTTAATTAATCATTCGTTTATTTACTTTAGTGCCTTCCATAGTATTATGTATGTATGTATTGTATAATCAAATGGAAAATTATTAAGTATTTTAGAAACCTACTTACATACATTTCAAGGTTGACTGGGAGAGAATGCCCATGGCATTAAGTCCGCCTGTATACCGTGTGTACAAAGTGTAAAATAAATATATACATATATAAACCTACCTACATGGGGCGGCGGAAATAAAGTGGCCACTCAGTCATAAAAACTACAAATTCGGCACTGATAGTACAACTACTACATGCTAAATTAAAACCTCGACTATATGACCCCCCTGACTTGAAAAATAAATCCGCCTTTGAAAGCATTTACATAGATTACTCGTGAATCGTGATAGTGTACCTATAAAGTAACGATAAAGAAAAACAGAATTTTATTTATAATGCAAGTTGGGCAAACAGGAAATGAGTATGTACCTACCTAGCGATAATTTATAAATAAAACAATATCACATCCTTAATGATTCGTTTATTATTTAAACTTAATTAAATTACAATGAAAAAAAAATCAGTCTTATTGGAATAGGGACATTAAAATTTAAGTTATTAACGCCTACGTTTCTTCTGTGGAGATTTAGTTTCTTCTTCAACCTCGCCATTCACTTCGTCTTCCTCTCGCTGTTTCCGGCGCACAGGACCAGTTTGAGTGATAGGAATAGCCCTCTCTTCTTTGTTTTCAGAAGACTTTGGCGCTGTGACAATCAAAACACCATCTGATGATAGCCTGGACTCAACGGTCTCAGGATTGCACCCTTCAGGTAACGCGTACCGGCGCTTGAATTGTCGCGTGATGTAACCATGTTCATCTTTCTTCTCTTCATGTTTGCCTTCAATTACGATAAATCCGTCGGATGTTTTCACCGATATTTCCTCTGGAGCGAAATGCTGAACGTCCAAGTTGACTTGGAATTTGTCCTTGTCGGTCTTGATGGTGGAACCAACGTCGCGCGCCGCCGCTGCGATGTTCCTCCACGGACGAATGTATTGCCTCATACGGATCATCGGGCGATCAAAAATATCAGTCAAAAAATCATCCGGCGATAAATCCATTCCAAATAGCTGGTCACGCAGACGACGTGGACGCATTTCATCAAAAAAGTAAGGTATTAAGGCCATTTCTGCAGTTTGAATGTTAGAAACTTTTCAAGTTATCACTCACGAACTCGCTGCATACTCGCTCGAGTCTCGCTTCAATATACCATGCAACGCATATCGCGGCGTCACTTTTATATTACTAAAGCTTTGTGGTAGAAACTACGAGAAACAACTCGAAATTTCCTGAATTTCCATACAACGCCATCTAGCGTCTAGTAGCTGAGTGTGCTTAACTATGTAATGTATAAGAAAAATTTAAATATGGTCGATATAAATGGTAATTTTATGAAATTATTTTTATCGCTTTAGCAATATGTAGATTTTTGTATAATATTCTCGCATATAGTGCGGACTTTTAAAAATTTTCAAGTATATAAGTATTTTTGCTCCTTACGGCATCTATTAGCAAGTAGACACATTATTAGCAACATGATGCAAAAAGGACTTTTAATAAATAACACACTTGTCACCAGATGTCACTATAAACATAAAATATTATTCTCGAATGACGTGCAAAATTATTTTTATTTTCTACTGAACAAAGAATAAAATATTAAAGTGTAGTTATAAGTAACTATATAGTCTATATACAATAAAGATAAATATAAAATTAAATATAATGCTTAAACAAAAAGTTCTTAAATGGGAATCGAACCGACTAGTCCGCGCTAAAGCAATAGGCGTCAATGTGTTAAAATTTTATATAATATAGTAAATATTTATTTTTCAATAAATAATACTAACAAAGAAAAGTTTAGATATGCAAAAAAGGTAAGTACTTAACCTTATTAAGATTATGTGTCCAGAATTATTACACCATAGTTCAATAAGTACCTATCTTCTATGCAGGTAATTAATAATCACTACATAGTATAAAACAAAGTCGCTTTCTTTGTCCGTACCTTTGTATGCTTAAATCTTTAAAACTACGCAACGGATTTTGATGCGGTTTTTTTTAATAGATAGAGTGATTCAAGAGGAAGGTTTATATGTATAATAACATCCATTAAATATTGCACCCGTGCGAAGCCGGGGCGGGTCGTTATTATCAATATAATCGGAATACATTTGCCTAGAACCTAGTTCATTCTGCAATAACCTCTTTCGCTAAAAAGGCTTGAACGTCATGCCGACCTATTGACCTAATTTCACTTTAATATATAACACAGTATAAAGATACCACATATATGTATGAATCTTGTTCAAATACCTATAATCTAGGTACTTATCTTAATACTAAATCATGGCATTGCGATTGCCAAATACGCATGTCGGTTAGTCATACACGCGGCATCGTTTCCGCCTATAGACAAGGATAATTCTAGACATTTCTAGAAAACACAACAATGAGATCCCTTCACAGTACACACGTCCGTCTCAATGCATTGTCCTATTTCTGATATTATTTTTTAGACTGAGTTACTGAATAAGTTTTGTTACTTTTTACCATACCTACGCAGGATGGCGCAGCTACGAAATTTTACTTATATTTACTTAGTTTCATGAAATAAAATTACAAAAAAAAATTAAGCGTTCTGGTTCCGTTTTTACACAAAAAAAGTAACTTGGCGTGGCGTAACGTCCGATTAAAAACCACGTGGTCCATAATCAATGAACATTCCAGCAAAATGAGTAAAACTGTCGGCTGTCTAAGCTCCATGGATATTTTTGTTTAGTTATTACAATCTTGATGTTACTTAGAGGTCATTATAACCGATGTACTAAAGCGTGAATATTACTGCAGGAGTACCTACCTCGTACTTACATTTAAAGATAGAATTCATCATTGAATATTTTATGCAAATTGATTCAGGGTAAAGAACTTTGTATCTGGTTAGAAAGATACTAGATATCTAGATACATAACGAAGACATAGGCAGAAGTTGCATCTATTTTTAGCTATTTTACATATGAGAACTTTAAAATAACAATGAAACTTAATCCTCACACATGGGTAACCTCATATTTGATTCTAATGTTGTAAATACTTTTAACGATTTCGGCGACTACCTTAACCTTTTAGGATTTTGCATTGTAATTACGTGTTTAGGTTATTTTATTAACATAAATTGTGAAAAAGTATTAAATGTGCTATACATAACGACCTATTTTTCATTATTAGGTCTCAAGTTTTATTCATGATTCTAGAAAATACGAAGTACTTGAATATCCGAAAGCCACCTGTTTTTGATCAATACTGTGTTCGCCGGTGTTGCCAAGTTAAAGGGGAGGCAAAATTACTCTCACACTGTATTTTTTTGTTTGTCATTGAATGCAGATAAATTTAACAAATTTAAACTAACAAATATTATTATTACCTACCACTAATGGTCTTCAATCAATTTTATGTACAAGAATCGGCATTTTATGTTACATGAGATCGAAATCTACCTATAAAATTTAGGAAGGTACAAAATCAGACAAGTATTTTATGAACAAGTGCCTAAATAGAAATACCTTTGTAAATAATTTACAATGTAAATTAGTTTCTAACAAAGACAGGTAGGTAATCAATTGTTATTCCATAGCTTATTAATAAGTAACAATAAAAAAATACGAATAAATTAAATTCATTTCAATATAAAGTTTTATTATAAGCTGGTGTCCATTTTTTATTGAACTCTAAAGTGCAATAATATTAGTTCATCATAAAAATTACACCAAAAAGATTTTATTTATTAATTGGTATTATTAAGTCGGATATCATAATAATCGGGAACGTACTCGGATGTACCTAGCGCCGTTGGCGGACGATAGAGGAACTAACAGCCGGATGAGGCATGAACATTCTAGATGAAATTTAAAATACATTTTATTAGATGTAATTCTTACCAAATCCTCAAAACTAAAGTCATAAATAGAAATAATATACCATAATCTATATCTTTAATAAGATAAAACATGGACTTTAATTTAGAAATACAGATATTTCAATAATTTCCTAGAATGATCTCGAAGCTTCTCGAACCTTCCATGCTTATTCCTTCCTTTATAACTAGCGCCATCTAGTATTGAATAGCTACACCGTCACTTTAACGTTAGGTGTTATCAACATTTTTATGAAAATATTTTATAGAGAATGTTTTTACATTATAATTTTAAAAAAGTCGTTGTTTTTGGTAAAGCACCTGCAATTAAAAGACATCTCGAATTAATAAATAGTACATTTCATGGTATTTGGCTATGAATTTAGCTTAAAAAAAGCTCTTGGTTGGGTTTTATTGGCAAAACTTATAAAAAAACATTATATTGTATAGCATATTGCATATTCTGTATATATGAATAAATTAAAATATTCTTTTTAACCTCAAAATTATAAAATGTATATCTTCATTTAAATAATAGTGGTACACCGTTTCAAGTAAAAGGAATTTGGTCAAATATACGTATTTGTTACAAATCTTCCATTAATATATTACAATAATATTTGCAACATAAAATTACTGCCATGATACGATATCTTTGTAACAAATTATAAACAAAATTGAACTTATTTTTTTTTTTTTTAATGTTCGTTAAAAGTATATCGGTCATGTACGGTTTATCTGAACCAATGTTTGCAAACCGCTGGCGAGTAGCACGCCAAATCTAGAAAATTCTACTACTCCATAGATGTCGCTTGCTAGCGTCAGTATAAATACAATCTGACGTATCGGCCGGCGTCATTTGAAAAGAAACAACGAGAGCAGAAGTACTGCAATATCGCTGCGACTCTACAACACGTGTTAACAAAAACCGCGCTAGTCAGTTGTGTTAAGTAAATTGTAATAAGTGAATAAAATGCCTGAAGAGATGGAGACACAGTCCGCGGAGGTTGAGACCTTCGCCTTCCAGGCTGAAATCGCTCAGCTCATGTCACTGATCATCAACACGTTCTACTCGAACAAAGAGATCTTCCTTCGTGAGTTAATTTCAAACTCCTCAGACGCCTTGGATAAGATCCGCTATGAATCTCTCACCGACCCGTCGAAGTTGGACAGCGGTAAGGAGCTGTACATTAAGATCATCCCCAACAAAAGCGAAGGTACGTTGACGATCATCGACACCGGTATTGGTATGACCAAGGCCGACCTCGTGAACAACCTGGGTACCATCGCCAAGTCCGGCACAAAGGCTTTCATGGAGGCTCTGCAGGCGGGCGCTGACATCAGCATGATTGGTCAGTTCGGTGTGGGTTTCTACTCATGCTACCTGGTTGCGGACCGCGTGACCGTCCACTCGAAACACAATGACGATGAACAGTACGTGTGGGAGTCGTCGGCTGGTGGTTCGTTCACCGTCCGCCCAGACCACGGCGAGCCCCTCGGCCGCGGCACAAAGATCGTGCTGCACGTGAAAGAAGACCTAGCCGAGTTCATCGAGGAGCACAAGATCAAGGAGATTGTTAAGAAGCACTCCCAGTTCATCGGTTACCCCATCAAGCTGATGGTTGAGAAGGAACGCGAAAAGGAATTATCTGACGACGAGGCGGAAGAGGAGAAAAAAAGAGAGGCCGAGGATGACAAGCCCAAAATCGAGGATGTGGGTGAGGATGAGGAGGAAGACAAGAAAGACAAGAAGAAGAAGAAAACCATTAAGGAAAAGTACACTGAGGATGAGGAACTGAACAAGACCAAGCCCATCTGGACCAGGAACGCGGACGACATCACACAAGAGGAGTACGGTGACTTCTACAAATCCCTCACTAATGACTGGGAGGACCACCTCGCCGTGAAGCACTTCTCCGTTGAGGGTCAATTGGAGTTCCGTGCTCTCTTGTTCGTACCCCGCCGCGCACCCTTCGACTTGTTCGAGAACAAGAAGCGCAAGAACAACATCAAATTGTACGTGCGCAGGGTGTTCATCATGGACAACTGCGAGGACCTGATCCCCGAGTACCTCAACTTCATCCGTGGTGTCGTTGACAGCGAGGACCTGCCGCTCAACATCTCTCGTGAGATGCTGCAACAAAACAAGATCCTCAAAGTCATCAGGAAGAACCTGGTCAAGAAATGCCTGGAACTGTTCGAGGAGTTGGCCGAGGACAAGGAGAACTACAAGAAGTTCTACGAACAGTTCAGCAAAAACCTGAAGCTGGGCATCCACGAGGACTCTCAGAACAAAGCCAAACTGTCTGACCTGCTCCGCTACCACACATCTGCCTCCGGCGACGAGGCGTGCTCCCTCAAGGAGTACGTGTCGCGTATGAAGGAGAACCAGAAACACATCTACTACATCACTGGCGAGAACCGCGACCAGGTGGCCAACTCTTCGTTCGTGGAGAGGGTCAAGAAGCGCGGCTACGAGGTGGTGTACATGACCGAGCCCATCGATGAATACGTAGTACAGCAGATGAGGGAGTACGACGGCAAGACCTTGGTCTCCGTCACCAAAGAGGGCCTGGAGCTCCCAGAGGACGAAGAAGAAAAGAAGAAGCGCGAGGAGGACAAAGTCAAGTTCGAGGGCCTGTGCAAGGTGATGAAGAACATCCTTGACAACAAAGTGGAGAAGGTGGTCGTCTCCAACAGGCTGGTAGAATCTCCGTGCTGCATCGTTACCGCCCAGTATGGTTGGTCGGCTAACATGGAGCGCATCATGAAGGCACAGGCCCTGCGCGACACATCTACCATGGGCTACATGGCCGCCAAGAAGCACTTGGAGATCAACCCCGACCACTCCATTGTCGAGACGCTCAGGCAGAAGGCCGAGGCCGACAAGAACGACAAGGCTGTGAAGGATCTCGTGATCTTGCTGTACGAGACCGCGCTGCTGTCGTCTGGCTTCACCCTGGACGAGCCGCAGGTGCACGCGTCGCGCATCTACCGCATGATCAAGCTGGGTCTGGGCATCGACGAGGACGAGCCCGTGCAGGCCGAGGAGTCCAGCGCCGGCGACGTGCCGCCACTCGAGGGTGACGCCGACGACGCGTCGCGCATGGAGGAGGTCGATTAAATGTTTCCCGCCTATTCTGTAGCCATGTTGTAATGGTTTTTGTGATTGTTTTGTGCACTGGTGTACAGCCAAAGACTGATTTAGTTCAAAGAATTCCATTATCAATAAATGGTATTAATTAAATTAATCGATTTACTTGTTTTATTTCCCTTGTGTACTACATAGAAATTACATTACTCACCACACTTCATAATGCTAATCTATCGACATATAGCTTCAATGTGACACACCATTCACAATATCCGATTCTTTAGCCAGCCACACAAAATTACACGGGTGAAACAAAAACTTATTGTTGAACCCTGAGATAAAATCATATTTCATTTGTTTTTTTTAGGTATTTACTACAGTATCACAAAGTTGAACATTAATTATTACATAATGAAATACATCAATTAGGTACGGGGGGCAGAATACACGTACCACCAGTTATAACTTTAAATATTCAATTAAGATTTTTACACAGAATTAATTATTGATTACCTATACTTAATGTGGTGTATAGTGAATATAGAACACGGGGGGGGGGTTCCAAAGTCACACTGACAAATCACACGCCCCATGAAAATGGGCTTTTGGGTATTAGGTAGGGCTCTACCAAATGTATAGCCACATAACACCCTTATCAAATAATTTTGTATTCTGTGGTGGACACATTAAACCCGCAACTGTTAGTAATCAGACATTACTGTAGTACATAATATATTACTAACCAACGGATCACTGCCACACAACAGCTCAAAACCACAATAAATTATCAATATGTGACTGACATCGACAATAACTGCTAAATACAATCCGAGCCTTAGTACAATGTACTACTTTTCGAAACCTAACTCTTGGTTGGTAAATATAGATTTTTAAATTTCTTTATGCACAAAGAAATTTCTTCATACAAGTTGAATGATGAAATAAGGAAGCTAGTTATCCAACGGTATAGCTGATATTCAGTGATAAAAAAATATGTGGTACACACTGTTGCTTAGCAGCAGAACTACCTAAAAGTTGATTTCTAGTTTCTACGCCAACCGCCTCGCATTCAAGACCTACTTACCCCACAGAATATAGGAACCTTTTGCATATTATGTTTTGTAATATTCATTATCTACATACATAACATCACGCATTTTATCCCCGAAGGGGTATGCAGAGGCGCAACTAGGGCACCCACTTTTCGCCAAGTATGTTCCGTCCCATGATGTAATAGGGGGCGAGCCTATCGCCATATCGGGCACAAATTCCAGACTCCGGGCTGATACTGAGCAGAAAAACCCAAATATCACTTTGCCCGACCCGGGATTCGAACCCAGGACCTCAGAGCGCTATTATTATCTACTAATATTATAGATAATATTCATTATCTACTTCAGTAATTTAAATCTACTCACATGCTTGTATTACGAAAAGAATACATACATAAAAATCTAAATGTATGAAGATTTTTGCAATTGAAACCCTAATAGTATCCAAACTGCTAATGGTCCCAAAGTTTTTTCATTCTTTAATAAGCAACAGGATAGATTAGTATTTTTTTTACATAAATTGCCGGTTTGTCTTGACTATAAAATTCAAAATCTGTGGATGTAAGTAGATGTAAGTAGATAGATAAGTAGTCTTTAAAAACGATAGATAGTCTCCTTACAAAAGTTATTTTTTTTATACAGGCACGGGTTTTAATACGTTGTATACGATGGTCACTATCCGGGCGGATATCCTACCACCACTTTTCCTGTAGCAACAGCGATTCAGGTAGCTGCCCTTGCTCCGTCTCAAAAATTCACCTGTTTAATCAAAGCTCATATGAATCATACATGCTGAGAAATCAATTTAGTTCGTCTTACTTGGACTATCGGTAAAATTACATATAACTTTTATGACTCATTTTAATATTGATCACACCTTTGTTTCGTATTAAACTTTTCTCTCCCTTATTCACTACCGCACAGTACTTTCGACTTCCCATATTATCCAAGTATACGGGGAACATATAGATGATGTAGATGTAGATGTAGATGCCGTATATACGGACTTCAGTAAAGCATTTGATAAAGTGGACCATTCTATTCTAATTAATAAACTTTCTGGACTCGGCATAGGCGGTAAACTATTACAATGGTTCACGTCTTACCTAAGAAACAGGCTCTCTCGAGTTGTAGTAAACGGTTATACCTCTAATTCATTCCGGGCCACATCTGGAGTTCCGCAGGGGTCACATTTGGGACCCATTCTTTTTAATGCTTTTATTAATGACATCACATGCTGTTTTAAATACTCCAGATTTTATCTATATGCCGATGATGTTAAAATAATGAAACCGATTAAATCAAATTTAGATACTGTCCAGTTACAAGGCGACCTAAATAGAATGAACGACTGGTGCAATAATAATAGAATGTCCCTAAATATCAGTAAGTGTTATTACATCCAGTTTACGCGCAACAAAATTACTAAATCTAATAAGTATTACATCCACGGTCAGGAAATTACACAGGTAGACACAATTCGCGATCTCGGTATCTTGATTGATAGCAAATTGAAATTCGATACACATATTTTAAACATAACTTCGAAAGCATTTAAAAGTCTCGGATTTGTTATACGCAATAGTAAGGAATTTAAAGAAACTAAAACAAAAATAATACTTTACAACGCTTTAGTGCTTCCTATCCTAGAATATGCCAGTGTAGTGTGGAACCCTCACTATGACGTCTATATAAAACGTTTGGAAAGTGTGCAAAGACGATTTCTATATCACCTCTCTTATGGGGATCAATTAGCCGCAGAAATACCTCATCACTCAGATCGCCTGAAGTACTACAATATAAGTACCTTAGACGGACGCCGAAAGATGATTGATTTATTATTTTTGCAAAAGATGTTTAATGGTAAGTTAGACTGCAATGAGCTTGTAAGTGTCCTGAGTATTAACGCCCCAGCTCGAATTCCACGAAAAAGCGTATATAATCTTTTAAGTATCCCCTTATCTAAAACTAACTTGGGTCACTTCGCTACTGTGCCAAGGCTCTGTAGGCAGTATAATGCACTTGCAAAAACGCATGACATTGATATCACGGACATTTCTAAGTACAGGAAACAAGTCCTGCAACTGTTACGTACTCACAATTAATAATTATAATTAATCACATTCTCCACCATATGTTATAACATAAGATGTTATGTTTTGTCACTTCTTATTATGTTTTATCCCTTTTGTTTGTTATTCTAAATAATATTAGTAACAAATATTATTATTTTTGCCGCTGTACTAATATATAAATTTGCATGCTGTGGTCTCCTATAATTGAAGAAGCACGTCACATTGTTAATTATACCAATATTACGACATTGTATTTATTATATGCCGTGTATCCTTTGTTGGAGGTCCTTAAATAAATAAATAAATAAATAAATAAATAAATAAATAAATAAATAAATAAATAAACATTGAATGCTTGGTGTAGTCGGCATATACCTTCTTTACTCTATAAATTACTAACTAGTTCGTAACTTAATGATTGTACTATATTTCTCGCTAGCTGTAAATGCTGGGCTGAGGTGTCAGAGTCGATCCCCGAATCAGTAGTCTGAATTGCAAACGGTAAATTACAAGCTCGCCTTTATTTTAAGAAACTAATATACTTAGTTGCCGAATAGTTGGTGTATCACACCTGTGCGTATCCCTAAAAAGGAAAATAGGCATAAGGATGTATGTAAACTATAGATTAATTTAGTGAATACTTATTGCAGTTTTTTATAAGTATGGTGGGAAATATCATCATCAGTGGTGAAGAGTTTAAACAATATTGTACATATAGGTATAAAAATATTTTGCCTAAAGCTGCCTGAATATTCTGATAGGTAAAACGCAGTTTGATCTGATGCAAGCGCGGACCACACCCCGCTTGTATTGATCCCCAACCGTCTGGTCGTATTATGTATGTTGCCGAACGGGACGGGCGGAAGGTCGGATGCAAAATCAATAACACTGCATCGCTGTCTGGAAAAGGGGAGAGAGCATTCAAATTAAAATTGTACATGTTACTAAACTAATATTTTAGTTAGTTTATTGCTTTTTCTGACTCTAGTTCTACCTAGTTGAATGTTTTCTGGAAATAAGATAAAATAACAATAATTTAAAAATGATTCATTTTAATTGGGTGGGAAATGGATTGTTCTAGGACATATTATTTTTTATGGGTGACAAAATTATCGGGTTGTTCAAAGTGATTATAAAATAAGTGGCAAATGTAACGCCTGCCGATAAACAATAGCAATATCATCTGTAGGTAACAGTTTGAGCAGTGCACCGTGAACGGCACTACACGTAAAAGCATAAAACACGTCTTATTTTCAAATACCTACAATATTAAATAATAATGTAAATGATGTTATGGAGGAATATTTGCATCCCGAATTCAAAACATTAATTACCTTTGTTTAAAATACAGCACGTTATCTTTAAAGAATTAATTGTGAAAATAATGTACCATTGTTCTCTTGTGTTAATTAACAATGTTGCGCAATTACTTTTCGTAAAATATTTTTTCAACTAACTTAGTAGGTAGGTATATAAATAAATAAATAAAAATAAAATAAATAAATAAAAAATAAAAATGCTTTATTCATCACGTAGGCGAACATAGTTGCACTTATGATAAGTCAAGGTACATGAGAATATTTAATTATTACTTAATTAGATTAGCTTATATAAACAAAGACAATTTATATTGAAAATAAAATAAATGAAAAATATACTTAGTAAATAAAGAAGGTCGGGCTGGCAGGGAAGAAGAAATAAAATTATGTATATATGTATTTTTAAATAAGCAATAAGGGAGAAACGCGTCACGATCCTCACCGGTGAGGACAATAAAAACCCTAACCTAGCTAACCTACCAGCCTTTCACTAACTACCTAAGCGATGACTACCCGAAGAAGAAAGGCAGAAAGAAACTCCGGGCTTTATTTTTTGTCATCAATTGTCCATTCTTTTATAATATTGTTATTAAATATATATATATTTAATAAATCTTTTCTATACAAAGTCTGATTAATTATATAAGCTAATACACGCACATCACCGTAAAAGTGCGGAGAAAATCCACATAAAAGTAATTGGCAATAACTAAAAATTAACGAAAAAAAAACACTAAAATACTAAAAAAATTATAAAAACTATGAAACAGTCAGTGTACAGCGTGCATACGCCTACATTTACAAACATAATATTTTCATTTCATATTTTGTCATAGATCTCAGTCAATATAATTTAGATTATAAATTTTAAGGCTGGTGCAACAAAATGATCGGTCGGTCGTCTATTATACATTGATAATTCAATGAGTCAATAAATATGAAGACAGTAATACAATATTCGGTGAGATTCTTTGTTTTCGTTTGTTATTCATAAAGTAATAACACTGGTTAAATTGTCCTTTAAACTTAACACAAAGATGTACACTGTTTCGTGGCCGTAGATTGACAAATTGGCAGTACTTAGCTAGACGTTTTCTTGCATACGAAACGCGAGCCCCAAACAGTTGTCGTCCTTGAAATATTAGTCTTGTAAAGGACATTTTTATTAATAATACTTACCCCATTCAAAAAGGGGAACGGAATAAACAAGCTTATTCAGAAATTTACCCTAAGTTTAACAGACAAACCAGTTATAATGTCCGGAATTTGTAATTTTATTTATTTAGGATTTTTAAAATCTATGTGTTATCTAATTTAAGTACTTGCTATAAGGAAGAAAACGTTGTGTAAAAGTCGCTATATTTAGCGTAAAACCCATAAATACAAAACCACAGAAATATTATTCTAAATAAAATTATTCCGTAGCACTAGGGAATGCAATATTGTTACTCTCTCCAATGTAACAATTCTTCTACGGGATCTCGCAAGTTTGCAAGATTGAAGCGCAGTATAAACTGCGTGTATCATAGCGGGCTTAAAGGTCAACTCCTTCACTGTGCAAATAATTGTTTATCGTCTGTGAATCCTACGAGTATAGAAACAGAATGAGCTGTTAAAAACGGGGATTTAGTTTGCATACTTAATGAGTCTTCCATCGGATAAAACCAGCTTGACAAAAGTTTCATCTGGATGACAAATTTAGGTAGTTAACCTATTTGTTTGATTACCAAACCAATTCTTATTGCTTTTAATCACTTATTAAGACTGAAATTATAACCTGATGTTTTTTTAAAGAATTTGGTACCTCTCCCTGTAATATTAATAATACTTTAGAAGTGACGCATTCATCGAATGACGTAGTATTTTCTCGAACACGCTGTTCCTTATCGTTTAATCATTTCGCTAATATTTGATTTTGCCGCAAACGTTCTGTATTGTGGTTCTGTATTTGATGAATAATGACACTGTCGTTTATGACAATATATATTTATTAATTAAGACTATAAACATAATTATAATCAGACATGACCAGACGCTATCGGGACGTAAAGTGTGGAAGTGACAGTGGCCGGAAGGACGCCACATAGTGATGTCACTTTAGTAAGCTGAGACTACATCACTATGTAACATCTCCCTTTTTCATTTTTTGTTTTTAACAAAGACAATTGAGACTTAAGACTAGTTTCACAGAATGACAACATATACATTTGACTTATAACTTTTACATTCCTTAACTTATATGACATGTTACTTATACATTTGTGTAACTTACAGACTTAAAATTTACTTAGACAATTACACTTGACATTTATCAAACATATACTTAATCTTGAAACCTGACTGGGAGATTGACCTGTCTACCACTTCTAGTTTTAAGTATACCCTTTATAGGTTCTTCCTTTCTCACTTCCTCCTTTTGACTTTGACTTATTTCTTGACTCTCTGTTAAATTTTCTGGAATATTTTCCTTATTAAGACTTGAAGACGGAGGACATAACAAGTGTTGCCTATTTCTTCTAAATGTACACCCATCTGGGGCTTCGACAATAAATGATCTAGGTTCATCACATTCCTTTATGACTTTTCCAGATTGCCATTTAGAATCAGGTGATTTTTGAACATCACCCTATCTCCTTTCTTGACTTTAGACAACTCCTTAGATTTTTATCAAAATAAAATTTCTGTTTGACATTATTATGTTGTTTTATTTTCCTATATTCCTTATGACTTGTTATTTTAGGTTGCAGATGCTTAACAACAGTAGGTATTAGTGTTCTGAGACGACGAGACATCAATAATTCAGCAGGAGACGGTAAGTTTCCTCTAGGTGTGGTTCTATATTGCAGCAAGGCAAGATGAGGATCATCTCCAGACTCAGCACATTTGGTAAGTATGCGCTTTATTATTTTCACTCCAGATTCCACTAATCCATTTGACCGTGATAGGTAAGGACTTGACGTTGTATGACATATACCCCAAGAATCTATAAACTGCTTAAATTCTTGTGAACTGTAGGGTGGACCATTATCTGACATTATTTTTACAGGAATCCCGTGACGACTGAATATAGGTTTCAAAACATTTATTAATGCTTTTGCTCCTGTTGAGCTGACATTAGCTATTTCTATATAATTAGAATAGTAATCTTCGACGACAACAATAGTTTGACCTTTAAATTGTAAAAAATCTATACCAACTTTTTCCCAAGGAAAAGAACTAATCTTATGAGACATTAGAGGTTGTGGAGGATTTGCATTTCTGTGTGACAAACAGATTTCACAATTTTCTACACATTGCTGTATATCATGTGACATTAATGGCCAATATACAACACCTCTTGCAAAATTTTTTGACTTTTCTATACCTTGATGACCATTATGTATCATTTTCAGAATTTCTGGTCTCAACTCTTTAGGTATAATAAGACTGTTACCTTTTAATAGCAGACCTTTGACAGCATGTATTTCATGACGACAGTTCCAATAAGGTAAGACTAATTTATTGACTTCAGATTTTCTATCAGGCCATCCATTTTGATAGTAATTCTTCAGTAGTTGCAGACTTTCATCTTGTTCCGTAGCCTTGGTGAGCCACTGGAGACGTTCTGCTGTAATAGGTAAGTGATTAACAAGCATATTGACATGAACCCTGACATCTTCATCCAGCTCATCTTCACTGGACTCTGGTAAAGCTGCTCGAGACAATGAATCAGCTATGTACATTTTAGTACCAGGTTTGTATTCAACTCTTAAATCATAAGCTTGTATTCTCAACATTAACCTCTGTAGACGCGTTGGAACTTCTGCTAAAGGCTTTTTTAAATAAAGTAACTAATGGACGATGATCTGTTTCGACAGAGACTATTTTACCATAGACATATTGATGAAAACGAATACATCCAAAGACAATGGCATATAATTTTTTCAATCTGTGCCATATGTTTCTGACTTGACGTTAAAGTTTTAGAAGCATAGCAAATTGGATGATTATCCTGAAGCAAGACTGCACCGACTGCGGACTGACTTGAATCTACTGACAAGAGAACTGACTTTTTAACATTATAATGTGACAATACTGGTGCCTGACAAATAATATTCTTAAGACGTGTATATATAGCTTCATGACTTTCATTCCATAGCCATTCACTTGACTTTTTTAATAAGTGACGGAGAGGTTCAGTTTCCTCTGACAAGTTTTAATAAATGCTCCTAAATAATTTAAAATACCTAGAAACCTTTGTAGATCCTTAAGACACATAGGAGACGGCATATCCTTGATAGCCCTGACTTTTTCTGGATCCGTGACACACCTTGTTGTGAAAATATGTGACCTAAGTATTTGACTTGTGTGTGACCAAATTTACACTTACTTTTATTAAATTTTAAATTGACTTGTTGTGCCTTCATTAATACTCTTTGTAAATTTTCATTATGTTCTTGACGATCGTTGCCATAGACTAATATATCATCAGCATAGACCATAACTCCAGGCAAAACACCAAATGTTTCAGTCATAATACGATGAAATATTTCAGGGGCACAATTAATACCAAATGGCAATCTTTTAAATCTATACCGACCAAAAGGAGTATTGAATGTACACAACATTGAACTTTCTAAGTCCAGACGGATTACCCAAAATCCACTACTCGCATCCAGAGTAGAAAAATATGATGCACCATGTACTTAGATCGTGACATTATCAATAGTAGGTATTGGATAATGTGATCGACATATAGCTTCATTTAAGTTTCTTGGATCAAGACAGACTCTAAGTTGACCATTCTTTTTCTCAACTAATAAAAGTGAACTTACCCATGATGTTGGCTCAGTGACCTTACAGATGACATCCATACTTTCCATGTTGTCTAGTTCCTTCTTCAGTCTATCATGAAGTGAGAATGGAATTTTCCGAGGTGAATCTATTTTAGGACGGATATCATTATTAATTGTGATATGACATTCACCTGGTAGACAGCCCAATCCATCAAATACACACTTAAATTTAGACAAAAGATTCTCTATATGAGTATCTTTTTTGACATAGCATGACTTAAATTCAGAATTATTTTCATGTGCTTGTAATTGACAATTTATATTGCTATTTGTAAATTTTGACATTTTATGACATTTAGTTAGACTAACCATATTATTTTGACTTTGACAGTTGTTTAATTTTTCAATATTAAACACTCTTTTTAACCAGACCCAATTCTGCACAAAGTATTTTTACCAAGTACAGTTGGTGACGACACTTTTGCAATAATAAATTTAATATTTTTATCTGTTTCTGACTACCAATACTAAAACACAATTAAATGTTTGTTGACCTAATATTGGTATGGTATTTCCACAATAAGAAGTTACTATAGCATGACAAGGTGAAAATTCTTTTGACAACATTTAGTGACTTAAATAAATTATATGACATTACATTGGCATCACTGCCAGTATCCAATATGCATTTTATATTGATGTTGTTAATTGTTAAATCAATAGTCCATTCTGCTTTCTTAGAGTGACTTGAATTTAAATTCCCAATTAGCATATTATTTGACACATTAACTTTGACATTTTCACTTTTTGCTACATGTATGAGTTTAACAGATTTAGACTTACAGCACGCTCATAATGTCCTCTAATTTTTGCACTTTCACACTTGGCATATCTAGCAGGACACATGTATTTATGCACTTGACCACATTTAGTACACTTTGTTCTATCTTGAGACTGCGACCTGGCACTTTGACTTTGAGCTCGCCGTGACTGTGGTTTGGTTGATGACTGAGATTGATAAAAGACATTGGAAGAAGACTCCTTAAATTCTTCTGCATGTGTTTTCGCTGACACAATGCTTTTAGCAAGGTTTCGCGCCTTTTCTAATGACAGATCTTCTTCAAGTAACAACTTTTCTCTGACATGATGAAAAGTTTCATGCATATTAGTGATGAAAATATCTTTTATCATTCTATCTTGGAGACTACCAAATTCACATGACTTACTCTTATTTATAAGACGAGTTAGGAAATCTTCTAGACTTTCATCTACTTTTTGTTTTGTAGTGAAAAATTTGTAACACTCATATGTAATGTTTCTTTTAGGTACAAAGTATTGTTCAAACTTTTCGACCAGTTGCGAAAATTTTACATTTTCTATGTTTAGGTTGAAAGTGTTGAATATATCAAGACATTCGTTGCCAATGAAATGCAACAAGACAGCCACTTTGCGGTCATCCGGCTCATCAAAAATGGCGCTCGCTTTCATAAAAATGACAAAACTTTGATACCATCTCTTCCAGTTTGTGGACAGATTTCCTTCTAGACTCATGGGCTTGATATTACCCATAATGTTGAGCTTCTTTGGCGATTTGGAAGCCATTTCTTGCCGCTCGCCACTTGCAGTGTCTTCATCGCTTTTAGACATTTTTCTTTTTTGATTGACTTCTGACACCATGTATTGTGGTTCTGTATTTGATGAATAATGACACTGTCGTTTATGACAATATATATTTATTAATTAAGACTATAAACATAATTATAATCAGACATGACCAGACGCTATCGGGACGTAAAGTGTGGAAGTGACAGTGGCCGGAAGGACGCCACATAGTGATGTCACTTTAGTAAGCTGAGACTACATCACTATGTAACACGTTCTATTGTGTTTTGATTACCATAGTTTTTACAAGTAAGTATTAAAACTTATAATGGGAAGAGCAGGTAGCTCGCTTGAGGGTAAGACCACGTCTACCATAACCTTCAATTAAACCACCCAAGAGTCAGTGTTGTAGATGTCATTTTGAAACTTTATTTGAAAATATAGTTTAGTTTTTTTGATAAAAAACGATGTTTAGTCCCATTGCTCAGTAATGGCTATAATATCCCTTAAAAAACATAAAACCAAGAATATAAATATACTTACATTTTCTGCTTGGCAACAAAAATACTAGAAACTACTCAAAAAATATACTTACAATAATATGATTGAAAATATATTTTTTTTTAATCCGCAAAGAATCTATCCTATAGAGTGCGTTCGGCTAATTTCGAACGGTTTTTCGGTGTGTTGCGAGGAGTCTCGAAAATATTTTTTTTGTCATAAATTATTTAAGCAATACTAACATTTTATACATGAAACAGGTTATTATTAATGCTACTTTATGTGATATACTTATATTTTATTATTTTATATTAAATTACTATTTAATCATCTTCCAATTCTTTCTGTGTAAGCTTAAAAATAGATGATAATATCTGTATAAACATTTAAAACCCTTAGAAAAGATCGGACCTTCGCGAGATAAGTTCGGACTCTGTTCTAATAACGCTTCTAATGCTAGTATGATAAGGTCTACAAAATCAAACAGAAGTCTCGAAAATGTTAAGAAGAGCGAAATCCACCTTTTTTGTTCCAATGCACATAGCGCACCCGTTCTTAGTCGTAGCATCAACTGTGGTATATAGGGTGGGGCAAAAAGAGACTGCGTAGTCGCCTACATAGCTTAAACTAAAAAATAACCATAGATTCCTGGTATTTTTTCGTTATACGATCTTACCCCGTATCCGATCTTACCCGAACGCACCTTACGTAAAATCGTCCTTACTATCTATTGCTCGCGGCTTTGCTCGCGTGAAAATGTTTTGCCGGAATAAAAAGAAGCCTATAGCATTCGGGGTAATGTGGCTTCCTATCAGTGAAAACAAATTCAAAATCGGTTTAGTAGTTCCTGAGATTAACGCGTTCAAACAAAGAAACTTTTCAGCTTTATACATTAGTATAGATCTGGACAAAGATTAGCCATCTATAAGTATTCTACAAAATATACCATACAATTCTTCACATAAAATCGTTCAATATTATTTACCAATCGATAAACTGGATGTCAATGACTTGAATCATGTTTACCGTTGTTACAGTCATATGTTAATTGTAACGTCTTATTTGGAGGACAAAAACATTAACATAACGCCAGCAACTCCAAAGTAAGGATAAAAGAATAATAAAGTAATAGAAATATTTGTTGTCGCGTTTATCCGTCTCATATGGGTAGACTATCGCTTTTGATAGAATACCAAGCCGATTATATGAGTTATCGAATCGAAAATATAATTCTTATTTATCGATGAACCATTAACGTCATTCGTTTAGAACACAAGTTCACAACCTTTATGAGTCAGAGGTGATAAAGCGAAAAATCTTTCTAATTTTATCACTTGTATTAGGTTAATATATTCACAAAATACACGTGTTAATTTTTATGAGTTGACAATATGAACTGTTATAAAATGGATACATACGTAAATTGTTAAAATCATTACCCTTCCTCGCTTCGTCGTAGTCGGGTAAATAACACAAAATAGTTCAAAAGAAATACACTTATTTTTCACAAAATATGACGTATATATTACAATACAAAGACCTTCACCATTGTACTTAATTTGTATTGTATTTAAATCTAATTTTTAGTTTCCTTATTTCGACCATTATCGTATTATGAATTAAGTGTTATTTATATTAATGTTTATTTATTGCTAAACAGACACTGTATTGAAGTCTAGAACCTTCTATGTAGTTATAGTAATATGAAACCTACATATCTACTCACACAGCGTCAGTTTCCTACAACAAAACGCGTGGATTGCGGATTCTTCAATGATATCGCTAAATAACCAAGTATTATATTATACAATGTTACCTTGATATTACCAGTATAGAATACTTTCGCTTTACATATTTGCATATTCTATTTTTGTACCCAAAGAGGGGATAGATTTTGTGTATGACTGAATGATGATTATATATTGCTGAACAAGGGCCATAGTCCACCACGCTTAGTGCGGACAGACTTTACTTATTATCTTCGAGGTTCTTATGGAGAATTCTCAGATATGTAGATTCTCACGATGATTCCCATCACAGTTACAACATAAGATAATTGATAATCAATCTATTCTTAAATTAATTTAGTGCTTAAGTATTGTTAATAATGATTGTGTTGTGTATTATTCGTTTTGTTAAATAAAATCAGATGTGTCTGCCGTGGGTTTTCATGACCTTCGTCTCAGCAGTCCGATCCATTCCGAACTAGCGTAGCATGTGTATATTAGTAAATTATGACCACATCCCAGTCCCTAAACATCCAAAATGCAATAATCTATGATCCTTTCTCAAGCTTCATAAAGAATATCTTTTCTAACGATATTCAATACTTAATTAAATGTTGTGTTGTCTCTATGCGTGTGTTGCAGTATAGGGACGGTCTGTGGAGTCTATTCTAGAATGGTCTCTAATGTGTGGGTTGCGGCGGGAGACCTTATCATAGTTTGTCCTGTGTTTTATACATACGTGATAAGTTCTGACTTATTTACTTAATGCATTATTTTAAAAATGAAAAATACTTTATTTAAATTTAAATATTGACGGGTCATTATAATTTATGTAAACCCCTCGAGTAGGTGTCATAAGTGCGTTTGGTATAAAAATGGGAGTGGATGAAAAAATAAGATTAATTGATCAAATTAAAACTGGGAATACATGAGGAACTTTTATTAATCATTTCACCTTTCACTGAGGAGAAAAAGTCTTTCAATTGATTAATAATTATTTACAAACAAAATCACGAAACTGACCGCCATACGTAACACACAACCAGAGTAGCAGCCAAAAATAGAGACTTGGGAAAAGCTACGTAATTTTTTTTAATATAATAATATTTCATATTATGAGTTTGATAATTTTTGTGAAATTCACCGTAAATATTAAATACATGCTTTGAAAAATTTCTGAAAGCGCCATCTGTGAAACAAACTAATATTTATTATTGGACAGCTATGAATATATAGATGGCGTAACTTTTTTAGGTAAGGCCTATACTCGAAATTATTGCAGCTACTCGACAATAGATGGCATTATTAACTATTTATTACTAAAGCGCAATAAATTATTATTATGCTTCTTATAGAATCACAGGTTTAATTTTATGACGTTTATTTGTGGCTACGTTCATAATAACCAAAATAAACACTAGCATATCGACGTAATATGCCCAGACCGAGAACATTCCACAATTTGCGCCAGTGAGATGACCCAGTTTTGTGGCATTGAGGGGCAAGATCAATATCATGGCGTGCCGCCTGCCTTTACCACGCAGTTCTAGTAAAATGGAAAATGCGAGAAAGTTCTAAACACGATTCATGCTACCTTTGGCATTTACGGCTGTAAGCTGAAATTTTTAATTTTAGTTTTGCACTTTCTTCGTTCTGGAAAGTGAACAATCCAAATATTTTTTAAATAAGTATCAAAAATGCCGTTAACAAAGTTCAAAGTTTCAATACAATATACCTATCTAACTTGCTATCTCAACTGAGAGTAATTAGACATCAATGTGAGAGGTGTCTTGTTTCCATAAATGAGATCAAGATTGTTTCTCTATGAAGTTTGTAGACCGATAAGCTTGTAGATCCATTTGAACTATGGAATCTTATCAATTTCAAGTGCCTAAGAACTCTTGAAATACAAGAGTCCTTGCACGTCGTAGTACTCCTAATACGTAGTAGGTACTAATTAGATAATTAGGACAGATTCTACGTAAAACAACGCTCAATAATACTTTTTAACTAAGTACTTAAGTACATAATGAAATTGGCAAATGAAGCTAATACATAAATCCTTGTATTATTCACGTGTGGTTTGTATTGAACGGAAACTCGTCCTTATGGCGTGTCAGTTGTGCCGTTATAAAGGAATGTTCTGGTATGGTCATGATTGCAGGTAAAGCTTTTGTTCGCGCGCATAATACTACAATGCAGCAAATTAAAGTGTTGTATGGTTTCTAGATGTTTCGCTTGACAAACCATGGAAAATTCATGTACTTAATAATGAATGTTATATCTTGATTATTTAAACGAATGATTGGCATTATTACTAAGTTTCTATTGGATTAGATTTACAAATTGGACAATACAGATTTGTATTATCGTTTTAGTTGTATCGTGGATATTATTTAAATCAAAAATTAAATAAATAACTGTTGCTTGCAGCTTCGGTCTCATGGAGGAGTTTTGCCGGTATAGAAGTCCCGCTTATACATTTTCTTGGGATAAAAAATAGTCTAGTATAGACTTTGTTTTTCTGACTCTTCTACCTATGTATTGTATGTATTATCAAAACTATATGTATGTATGCCCGTAGACGTTACATGGGAACCTGATCATAAGTAAACTTGTTCCAAAATGGAACCAGGATAATAAATGTAGCTATCCGGCCCATTACAGTCCACACCTAGCCAGTCCCGGACTTTGAATTTTTTCGAGGCAGGGCAAAATTTGAAAATTTACCACCCACCTATATTTTTACCTTTGTCATCTTCATCACCATTTTGCGCCCCACGGAAATAATTTTAGTATTGCATGTACTGGATGTCTTAGTAGTCAAAGTTGCATTAATGATTAGTTACGTATTCGTCTGCCAAGTTTGAATTCGCCGCCCAGGGCATGGGCCCCGGCTATCCCCCTTATAGATCCGGGGCTGCACCTAGCCTAAAATATGCACGTAGTTTATACCTAAATACGTAGCTGGATATGTATACTTATACAATTATATTTTTGGACGCTACTCTAAAATTGCTGCAAGGTGATAAATGCCGGAATTTGATGTTTCGTTTCACGCAAATTACTTATCTACCTACTAAAAATAGTGACGTGATGTCGTTGGTGATATTTTTATTCACTGGAAAATTCTCTACAAAATGCACGTTTTTCTCTAGCTTATATTATTATAACTTGCTTCTTGAGATATAGTTGATCTTATGAGAGTACCATTGGAACCATATACTTAAGTATTGAAAAATCCTATTTAGAAACATGCCAATTAACATGTTACATAAACTCACGCTTATACTCATTGAGAGGTAAGCAAAGACGACGATAGATGGTTAGCCTGACGACATAATATGGCCTATGGGACATGCCTCCAACCCTAATTATGTATTTTATAATTAATTATTTATTATTGGAAAATCTCACTTTCGAGCCTCGAACCCAGGAACTCGCCGCAGGACTTATACTACCAGTTACCACTAGGGGCAATAACGCAATAATGAAAAACATTGTATTAAAATTTAAAACACGTGTATTCATTGTGACAAAACACCAATTTACAATTAATTGGTTACTATGTAAACTATCATATCTGAAAATTGCTAATTTTACCTTTTTTTGCGTTTCGTTATCTACTATTTCGTATACTAAAAAAAACACAACAAAAAAAAGATAGAATAGTTTACTTAGGAGTCATCCATTTATAGCTTAAAATGTTTTTATTCGTCATTGTTTATAGCTAGGTTTTATATTTTGCGCATTCGGGTGCAGAGTGCAATCGATCAATACAATGAGTCATGCGCCGTAACATTAAACGATGCATTCCACGCAGTCTGGAAATATCCGCGGGAACAATTGATAATAAATGGTAAATTAATTACAAGGTTTTATGCTTTTTCCAAACTTTTATATATATGCTTATTTATACAGTAATTAAGTATGTGAGGTTAAAATGTCTAAAATTCTAAAGTTGATATTCCGGATTTCATTTGAATATTGAAAAAATATATCTATAGTATCAGAATCCAAAGCCTGGACTCACTGTTTTTGGGTTCAGGGTATTCGCTATCTACGTGAGTCTTGGGAAATCGAAAAATACTTATGTATTTAAGTATAAAAAAGAAAACCACGTATACATAATACAATATAAATTAGGCAGGAATGTAATAAATATCTTTAAGTACTTAAACGATTTAAAGATTTAATATTAAGAAAGTTCATAATACTTAATTGAACTATTTACTAAGTAAGTAGGTAAGTATATAAAAATATAGTCTAATTATAAAAAAAAATTCTAGCGAAGAAAAAACCTAGATTAAAAGATGCAGAAAAGTCTGGCATTTACAAATATGTACAACTTATATTGGGTATATTTTAGTTTCGACATGATCGACTTTCGTCATAACACCTTCATTGAATAATGTATAACATTGCATAATGAAGATCAAGAAATAATAATATTATCATATTTGTGAGTCATTCATTTACGGCTTGGCCACCAAAGTTCATCGATCTTCAAGAAAAATATTTTCATGACGTCACCAAACCCACGCCTGTTTTTGCATTTGATATTAAAAAATTTAGTTACGATGCCAAAATAAGGTCGCGATTCGCGCCATCTTGCCAAAATATTTTTTTTTATGAGACTATGGAAGTCGTTAGTAAAACGACCCATGTCTCGCGAGTACAAAAGAAGGGTGGAATTTTCTAGCATTGACCTTCTTTAACCATCCCCAAAAGGGCGCGCATTTAATTTTGTAAACAAACCGATTTACTCTCTCTTTCGCGCATTACGTCAGTCACAGCTGTTCGACTGCGTTCCAGACATTTGCTTGAGTGTTGCTAGCCGTCCGTTAAAAATCCTGTAACAATAACAATGCTTTTGAATCAAACTTGTTCAATTATAAATAATAAAATCGTCATAATTAAAAATTTTCCTTTATTTAAGTATTGTATTTTCTTTTTAAAGGTTAGCGCAAAATCAACTTTTACTAGAAATCTAATAAGTGTTACTATTTGGTTAAGAAGGTGGATCTAGATCGAAGTTACTTATTGTTACGCTATACGGATTAAAACTTCTATCACTGCAAATTTATTATGCATGTCTTAAAAAAATATTCCTAATCTAAATATATGCATTTATTGTCGGAATTTAACCCTAATTAGAATATATAAAAAAATAATTAACTAACGATTTAAAACAAATCTTATCTATACATTTAAAACAAAATCATATATTATTCATTTTTGTTGATTAAAGCTTTATTAAAAAATAACTCGGAGATTGAAGGATACTATGTATACCACATTTCATAACCTTTTTCCATTTTCTACTCATAATACATGAATGAAATACATTTTAATTTCCGGTTTATTACAAAATGTGTGCTCACTTTTTCCTGAAATTAAGTAAATTCATAGAAAATTAAATAACAATTTCCGACGATTCTCGATTTTTTATGACGCAGTAACATCGGGAGAAAACGAGTAAGCACTATAGTTTTCGTCTCTATCAGCAAGTGCCGCATTCTTATTGGTCGACCTGACTGACCTTCCAGAATGTTCGACCAAAGACCCGTACCGATTGGCCGCGTCGCGCATGTTGTAGAACATTCGCGAATTCTATTCGTTTAATATTTAAGCGCGCGCAGTGCGGCGGGAACTCAGTACAATTTGAAACACAATACGAAGCAGACGAAGAGACATCGGTGCGAAATCGAAACGCAAGTTACGCTCTCAGCGAAGTGAAGAATATTTCCAGCGATTTTAAGAGTATTATTTACGGAAGAAAAGTAATCAACACACAATCAAAATGCCAGCAATTGAATTGACCTCGGTACGACTTACTCGTGCGTCGGCGTGTGGCAGCACAGCAATGTGGAGATCATCGCCAACGACCAGGGCAACAGAACAACACCGTCGTACGTCGCGTTCACGGACACCGAGCGGCTGATCGGTGATGCGGCCAAGAACCAGGTGGCGCTGAACCCCAACAACACAGTGTTCGACGCGAAACGACTGATCGGCAGGAAGTTTGACGACCCAAAGATCCAACAGGATATGAAGCACTGGCCGTTCAAGGTGGTCAGCGACGGCGGCAAGCCCAAGATCCAGGTGGAGTTCAAAGGCGAGATGAAGAGGTTTGCGCCCGAGGAGATCAGCAGCATGGTGCTGACCAAGATGAAGGAGACCGCCGAGGCGTACCTGGGCAGCGCGGTGCGCGATGCGGTCATCACTGTGCCGGCATACTTCAATGACTCACAGCGACAGGCAACCAAGGACGCAGGCGCCATCGCAGGACTGAATGTGCTTCGCATCATTAACGAGCCCACCGCCGCTGCACTCGCGTACGGCCTTGACAAGAACCTGAAGGGCGAGCGGAACGTGCTCATCTTTGACTTGGGCGGCGGCACCTTTGATGTGTCCATCCTGAGCATCGACGAGGGCTCGCTGTTCGAGGTGAAGGCGACGGCGGGTGACACTCACCTAGGCGGCGAGGACTTCGACAACCGACTGGTGAACCACCTCGCCGAGGAGTTCCAGCGCAAGTTCAAGAAGGACCTACGTTCTAACCCTCGCGCTCTCCGGCGTCTACGCACCGCAGCCGAGCGAGCCAAGCGCACGCTCTCGTCCAGCACTGAAGCAACTATCGAGATCGACGCGCTGTACGAGGGCATCGACTTCTACACGCGAGTGTCGCGCGCGCGCTTTGAGGAGCTGAACGCAGACCTGTTCCGCGGCACCCTCGACCCCGTGGAGAAGGCGCTCAAGGATGCCAAGATGGACAAGAGTCAGATCCACGACGTGGTCCTCGTCGGTGGCTCGACGCGCATACCCAAAGTGCAGTCGCTGCTTCAGAACTTCTTCTGCGGCAAGAAGCTGAACCTGTCCATCAACCCGGACGAGGCGGTCGCGTACGGCGCCGCCGTGCAGGCCGCCATTCTGAGCGGCGCCACCGACTCCAAGATCCAGGACGTGCTGCTGGTGGACGTGGCTCCACTGTCGCTCGGAATCGAGACCGCTGGTGGCGTCATGACCAAGATCGTCGAGCGCAACTCCAAAATCCCGTGCAAACAGTCGCAAACGTTCACTACGTACTCTGACAACCAGCCGGCAGTCACCATCCAGGTGTACGAGGGTGAGCGCGCCATGACCAAGGACAACAACCTGCTCGGCACGTTCGACCTGACCGGCATCCCGCCGAGCGCCTCGCGGCGTCCCGAAGATCGACGTCACTTTCGACATGGACGCAAACGGTATCCTGAATGTGTCCGCCAAGGAGAACAGCACCGGCCGCTCGAAGAACATCGTGATCAAGAACGACCGCGGGCGACTGTCGCAGGCGGAAATCGAACGCATGCTTGCCGAGGCGGAGAGGTACAAGGAAGAGGACGAGAAGCAGCGGCAGCGCGTGGCGGCACGCAACCAGCTTGAGGCGTACGTGTTCAGCGTGAAGCAGGCGCTCGACGACGCCGGCGACAAGCTCAGCGAGAGCGACAAGAGCACGGCGCGCTCCGCTTGTGATGAGGCGCTACGTTGGCTCGACAACAACACCCTCGCCGAGCAGGAAGAGTACGAACACAAGCTCAAGGACCTGCAGCGCGTCTGCTCACCAGTCATGACGAAGATGCACGGCGGCACCGGTGCTGGGCGCCAGGAGGGCAACAACACGGCAGAGGTGACGGACCCACCGTCGAAGAGGTCGACTAAACACTCGTCTCACTTGAACATCACACAGCAACATAGTACCTGCAGTTCCTACGTGATTCGAAAGTATGAAAGAATGTATTGTATGCATCTTAATGTAATGTATTATGTTTATAAGACTGATTTAATTTATTGTAACGTAAATGGCAGTACATGATCACCAGTTGGAAAAAAAAAATAAAGTAATTACTTAAGGTTATTTAATTATTTTGTAGTTTCATTTATCTACATAACTCTTGTACTTATCCTAATTAATTAAAGTTATTAATTTCAAAATTTCTTAGCTCCAATAGATACAATTTGAAGATTACATCTATTGGATTAAATTTATATATTGAAAATAAAAAGAAATTTTATTGTTTATTCCTTTATATCGGCTAAACATTGTATCATGGGGCTCTACTGGGACTTTGAATTAAATGTTAAAACCTGTAAATTCAAGGAAACAAATCACCTGTTAAGTACCTACCTAATATAAACAGAGAACATATCCACCAAAAATCTAGTCCAGTAGACTCAACTATCTTTACGTTCTAAAACGATTCTTAGTTGGTATCGCTGGTCACAATATAAAGTAATTTAATATTTTACTACTGCAAGGAAGGTTATTCGTCGTATTTTATGAGGTTTGTTCATAATAAAAGTATTCGCAATTGACTGAATGATTTTTGATTCGTTAGTTTTAGTTTTAGTGTGATTTTTAGGTCAGGCGCTTAAAAGGTCAATAAAGTCCAACTTCAGTGACCATTCTCCTCATAGTAGCACACCTAATTAATACTTTGATCTGGCATAGTTTTAAGGTATTTGTACGTAGGACGCGAATTCTATAGGAATAATTCAATGAGCTATTTTAATACTCTTATGACATAATTAAAGATGGCGTCGCCAACCTCTATTTTAGTCTAGAGAACATCTACGTTTAAAGATTCGAGGACTATAAATAACACGTTAATGATAACACAAATAGAATTGACGTTATTTTTGTTTATCAAGAAACAATTTCAAAAATAAGGGTACCCTGTTCGTCGTTTTTTTATAGCATAGGCAAAGGCCTTCCCGGCATAGGAAGTAATGCGTCAATTGTTATATGATCTCAATTGCCCATAAACACAATAGAAGAATCACGAGTACGCTGCATCATTGACCTAAGATAGGGTAAAGTTGTTTAAAATATATATAGTA